>NW_007476288.1:0-308 GCF_000475195.1 Diaphorina citri
GATGATATTAGTGCATAAATAGAAAGTCCAAACTGTTGAAAAAGATTCCCAATTTCCTAATTTCTAATGAAGACATAATGTCAACAACCACTGGCTCAACTCAACGTCTAAACTCAGATAACCAAACATCCTATACCACAGACAGCCACACAAGAACTACATACTGTTTACATAGACCACCTATCATTAACAGAAGCATCATAACTTGTGTGAGTTTCAACACAAAACCGATCTCCTTATCTCACCATCAGAAGAAACACCTAACATATGGCAGTATGGCACGATCACTATACAAACTCTTATCTGCC
>NW_007476289.1:0-308 GCF_000475195.1 Diaphorina citri
TAGAAAATGGTGAACGAATATTAATACACTTGACAGATCTTTCCAAAGGGTTTCATAGATGAATGCTCTTTAGAAAAAACTAAAACCAGAGCAAAGAGTAAGAGAGTTGAATAAACAGAACTCGAAATATAGCTTTCGGTTTGAAAAGAGTACAAATGAACACAGACATGCGGTTTTACATTCATTCCATGCAGCATGCTGAAAAAAAAAAACATTCAATTTACATTACTACACTGAGAAACCCAGAAGAGTCACTAGACCAAACCATTATAAATCTAGTTAGGTATACCTACCTAGATATTGTGGGA
>NW_007476290.1:0-308 GCF_000475195.1 Diaphorina citri
TACATCGGTAAGTACCGAACTACCTGCTTTAAAGGTACCTTGTATGTAACTAACCTCAACTTGTAAATTTTCTTTAAAATTGGACGAAATCCCAAAATTATTCAATATTTAAGTGAACATACCACAGCATAGGTAGGTATGTACGAGTATGTGCATAAAAAAAAGTAATAGTAATAATAATACGTCTAGAAAATCCTCATTGTTTTATTTTCCTTTAATATTCATTGCAGTCTCGGTGTAATATTTTGTAAAAAAAAGAAAAAAAAACTAAAGTTTTTTCCTGACAAACTTCTGAAAAAACGAAAGAA
>NW_007476291.1:0-308 GCF_000475195.1 Diaphorina citri
TGAACTGTATCTTGCTTGATCTCGGCTAATGATTAATGGACTTGGACCAATATGTAGATATCTCTCGGTAGTCTACGAGTATTTACTTACATAATTATAATATTCAACTGAATACAAATGGCCTGGTATGTTTCATTCGAAAGAGTTGAAATTCCAGCAAAATATGCAGGCTGACCTTAAGCCTGATGGGAAGTCTTATGGGGGAGGAAAATACTAAAACAATTTATTACAATAAATTAATTAATAACTGTCATACAAAATGAGTTCACTGTCGTCACGTCACCGTCAGTCGATTTAGTAATTTCAAG
>NW_007476292.1:0-308 GCF_000475195.1 Diaphorina citri
TTGATTTGATAAAGCATGAAATTAAATTAATACCAAGGATAAAGCGATAAAGGCAATGAAACCCGTAATGTTTCTCTATAATTTTACCATCAATTTATTTTACCAATTCACGGAATTTAAGCGATTCTTCTTCTTCTTCTTCGCCTTCTTCTTCTTCTTCTTCTTCTTCTTCTTTTTTTCTTCTTCTTCTTTTCTTCTTCTTCTTCTTCTCCTTCTTCTCCTTTTTTTTCTTCTTCTTCTTCTTTTTTTTCTTCTTCGTCGTCTTCTTCTTATTTTTTCACGCGGCAAGGAAGGAATAGAATAAAATT
>NW_007476293.1:0-308 GCF_000475195.1 Diaphorina citri
TAACAGGTGTTGCTTTAGACTCAGCGATTCGACCTTTTGAGCACTGTTTAACTCGTTTTAATGTAGGTAACAGGACTATTGACAAAATAGCATGTGAATAGTCAATCCTAAGTGATTTTTAACGCCGAACCGAATGGTGCAACTTCCAACACTATTGGACTTACAGTTGAAAAGTTACGGGTACTCCCCTGTGTGAAGGGATTTTACAAGTTTTTCATTTTATTTAGTATAAGGCATGTAAATAGTCAATGTGATTTTTTCCTATGTGATTTTTTTTTTTTTTATATGTTTTAGTTAATCCTATGTGA
>NW_007476294.1:0-308 GCF_000475195.1 Diaphorina citri
GATGTCTTTAGATGAATATCTACCCTTCCTGGAGGGAAAGACCTCCTGCCTCTTTCTCATTTATCCCCTCTCCCTGTCCTTCTTCATTCATCCTCTCTCTCTCTTCTTCTCTTTCTCTTTCTCCCTCCCTCTTCCTCTCCTCCAACCTATTCTCAATGAGAAAGGGTTTCCCCTTTTTCTCATTATACCCACTTTCCCATTTTTCACCTCATACGATAAGGTGACGCGTGGCTAATGGAAAGGAGGTTGTCTTGCGGTGGCGAAGGAAAATGAGAAATGAGAGCGCCTTGCGGTCCCGTACTGCCGCC
>NW_007476295.1:0-308 GCF_000475195.1 Diaphorina citri
AGAAGAAAAAGAAAAATTCCGTTGGTCCTCATTTTTCCTGCTCTATGACTTTGAAACATCACCCAAGTAAGTGCAACTCATCTATTGAAAGGTTTGTAATTCGTATGAATATAGTAGCAGGGATAAGTATTGGATGATATAAGGGTTTTAAGAGCACACGAAGAAAGACTTATGGCTCTCTACCTCTTAGCATTGCATTCGTGATGCGTGTTTGTCCCTTCTGAAAATAACCTGATAATTCTTTCAATGTACATATTCCTTTTCTTTTTACTTTCGTATGATTTCGAACATGTAGTATACGTATATTT
>NW_007476296.1:0-308 GCF_000475195.1 Diaphorina citri
CTTCAACCCTCTGATTCCCCAGATGTTGAAATATTGTGTGACTAATTGTCGGGCGTGTAATGAACGGCGGTGGAATGTAGAGGGGTAGAGATTTCACGTGAGGTGAGAGTATCACGGGAGATCATTAGAAATATGAGATAGGTAACTTTGTAGGTATTGAGAAGGTATAATAGGTACTTAGATGAGGAAACCCTACCTACCAATGTAGAAGGCGTCATTTCAAATTTCAATAAGTTAGATACCTACCTAAATAATAAATTTAGCAATAGGTAAGTCAATCTACCTATCCGTATGAGCTTAACCCAACT
>NW_007476297.1:0-308 GCF_000475195.1 Diaphorina citri
TTTTTTTTTTTTTTGTAAAACCATTAATGATATTTTTTGCTGTAAAGTTGAAAACTTATTCCACATTTTCAGCATAAAACCGATTCTTCTTTTTCATTTTTATTATTATTCTTTTTTTTTACTCACAGGGTATGTAGATATGTGGTCTTGTGGAATAAGTTTTAAATTTACAGCAAAAAATATCATTAATGGTTTTACCGAAAATTTTTGAACACTGAACAGCAGTTTGAGACAGTGTATCTGTTTTTGCTGTAAAAGGATTAAATATATAGGTAGCATCTTCTTTTGAACTTTATCAAATACATGTG
>NW_007476298.1:0-308 GCF_000475195.1 Diaphorina citri
TTCTGTGGAAACCCAACCCTATTTTGCATTGGGGTTTCTCTCTATGTGTTTCATGGATTGAATGTATTCATAATTGCACATTTTTTATAGCATTACTGTTGAATGATGTCAATTTCTTCACATTTCACATAGGTAGATGATAGGTACCTAACATTGTTAATCAATATATTTACAATATTTGATTCTTCTTATTATTACCTATTCTTGGAAATTTATTATGTTATTCTAACTAGGCTTGCCAAATATCCAAAATGTCGATTCAGGACGCGAATCCGCGAACATAATTGCCAAATCCGCGAACATAATCG
>NW_007476299.1:0-308 GCF_000475195.1 Diaphorina citri
ACTTCATAAGAAATAGAAATAAGATAGTATTCTATCACGACTCATGACCATGTACCTACCTGCCTACGATAGTGTCGTCACGATAGCTTAGGAAAAAAATTGTAGATAATAAAAACATTAATTTGTCGTCAACCTGTCAACCAAAAAAAGACAGTCCATTTGAATTGTGGATTTCTGCGACTAGATTAGTGAAAAATTTCGACTCCTTTTATTACTTTCCTTATCCTATAGGAAGGAAAGTAATGTAATCGGGTCAAATTTTCGATGGTCAGTTTTCAAAATGGCCTTTCTTGCCAGGACTCAGACTC
>NW_007476300.1:0-2067 GCF_000475195.1 Diaphorina citri
TTGATTTTACTCTTTCTGCTTTTCTTCTCGCTTTATTTCTCTCAGATTTTAGTTTTGCGAGATTCTTTGTCCAAAAGGGTTTGAATTTCTTGACTTTTCCACGTGGTATGAATTTCTTTGCGATTTGCAAGATGATTTTGGTGATTTCTTTATTTAGAGAGTCTGGAGAGGTGAAGGATGTTAGAGATATCTGTTCCATTTGTTCTTCAAGATGGTTTTTATAGTTTTTCCACTCAGCTTTTTTGAAGTTCCATGTTGTTCTGATGGTGTTCTTTTCTACATTCTCTCGATTGTTCTTCAATTTTACTTTGGCTAAGATCATTCGATGACCTGATCCTGGATCTTCTCGGACCATTCTTTCAGTGTATTCAGCAATATCGGATGATACTAGTAAGAGGTCAGGATTAGTGCTGGATCCACAGTAGTGAAGAAAAGTTGGTGTATCTGTATGGTGGTATACTAGTTCTACTGTATTCGTGTCTATAAAATCCTCGATGATTTTGCCAGGAGCATTTTGGTCTTGATATCCCCACCTTGGAGAATGAGATCCCGATTTTTCTACATTGGGGGAAATGAGAATTTTCACATGTGAATAACTCCTATACAATAATTAGACCAAATCTTTTTGGCACTATGTGAGGATTGACTCGGATATCGGTGAGAGTTGTGTGTATGGGCGCGAGGTGATTGTAGTACTAAGCTAATAATTTGACAACTTTATGAATTGAATGTTTTTCATTATTTTGTTCCCAATACTGATTATTTTAGTAATTTTCTACTTTTTTATCATTGAATGTTCATTTCTTTTAATACTTTTTAGAGCAAATGTTGCCATTAATTTTTCTAATATTGGATTCCTTAGACAGGAATCAACATCAAATGGCAATGTTCCTTGGCGGACTATCTAAAGAATGCGAGTAGAAATGTGTAGTGTCAGGTACGATGTCTCAGTACATGTTTCGCAAGTTGCAAATCTATACATTAGTATCTAAGGTTACTTCCATAATGGCAAAACATGTCTACATCATTTTTCTAACTAGTATGTTTATTAGTTAGTTCGTCTTAAGATATTTGTGATTCCTCCTGCATTCACCACTAAAAAGAAGGACTGTCAATAAGTCTAATCTGCCCAAGGCATCGCACCGGAAGATCCGATTGGTCCGACTATTTTTTACCCTCCCGGGCATAGGAATTTTTACATTGTGCTAAATAACACGCCATCATTGCTTATTAGCACTTCGAGCTGAGAGAACCTATTTTTGTATATCTACCCTAGGGAGCACTTATGGTTTTAGAGATTTACCATTGGAAGCGACGTAGTTCATTACTCCATAAAAAAATAAAATAAAAAATAAATCATTAACAATTGGTTACAATCCTACAGTCATAAATAACTTTCAAATTTAATAAATCTCTAAAGTAAAGCATATTTACCCCTTATATTTTCCAGAAAGTGACAACTATGACAAGATGCAGCTGGATAAGACTTATGCACCAGAAGCGGAGTTGAAAATAAAGAATACCTTGATTCATAAGAAGTCATGATTCAGAGAGTTATTTCAATAAGTCATGAAAGCTAGCAGTGGTGCTTCGGGAGATCGGCAAAGATTATGCCAGGTTAATCAGGTAAGTGTTTCTTTTACCAACTAACGCCCATAACTACTTTTGCTATGGTATCTTATGACCCTTCAATATCAGCATGACTCCTTTTACTTTTGAATCGGGGCTTTTCCGTTATCGACCAGATTACAGCTGAACTAACATTATTATGTGAAATTTATTCGCTTCTACAGTAGTTCATCGATGACTATTAATTCCCATGTGATGTGTAGATACTAAGTATATTAAAAAAATTAAATTTAAATTTTAGATATCAAGTAAAATATTGGATATTGAATCAATGTAAACTTGGTAATTGACGGATGCAAGCGGCTTATTGAAATCATCGCCCGCCATGAAAGCGCGCACATTTTAATAATACAATAATTCCTGAATAAATAATGACAATTTAATTTTCTTTGTGTAGTGTTACCGTCTACTGTCAAAATTTCTTTGTTCATTTTAGTT
>NW_007476300.1:9837-10226 GCF_000475195.1 Diaphorina citri
TCAGATTTTAGTTTTGCGAGATTCTTTGTCCAAAAGGGTTTGAATTTCTTGACTTTTCCACGTGGTATGAATTTCTTTGCGATTTGCAAGATGATTTTGGTGATTTCTTTATTTAGAGAGTCTGGAGAGGTGAAGGATGTTAGAGATATCTGTTCCATTTGTTCTTCAAGATGGTTTTTATAGTTTTTCCACTCAGCTTTTTTGAAGTTCCATGTTGTTCTGATGGTGTTCTTTTCTACATTCTCTCGATTGTTCTTCAATTTTACTTTGGCTAAGATCATTCGATGACCTGATCCTGGATCTTCTCGGACCATTCTTTCAGTGTATTCAGCAATATCGGATGATACTAGTAAGAGGTCAGGATTAGTGCTGGATCCACAGTAGTGAAG
>NW_007476301.1:0-308 GCF_000475195.1 Diaphorina citri
ATACCGCGAACAAACCGCGGATACCGAGAACAAACCGCGAATACCGCGAACAAACCGCGGATACCGCGAACAAACCGCTGATACCGCGAACAAATCGTGGATACAGCGAACAATCCGCGAATACCGCGAACAGTCCGCGAATACCGCGAACAACCGCAGATACCGCGAGCCAACCGCGAATACCACGAGCAAACCGCGAAAAGGTGACTTATCACAGAAGAATCGATGAGGACCTTCTACTTATGAAAATGAAGGGGAAATGAGTAAATTAAGTGCAAACTTCAAACCTATGGTCAAAATGTAGGAGA
>NW_007476302.1:0-308 GCF_000475195.1 Diaphorina citri
CAAGGAGAAATTTCATGATGATGAGTTGATACGACGAAAACGTGCGCTGTAGTTTGTGTTTCATGAAACTAATGAAATAAGGAATTTGGTAGAATCATGTAGAATGGTTTTTAAGTTTTTATCGCTCCCCTCTTTCATGGCATCATACGTGTAGTCTCTTCTACAAGCTATGATAGCATTCTAAATTGTTGCCAATTTTAAATTAAGACCAAGTGGTGCTTTATTTAGACGGTAAGTTTAGGACCAGAAGTCCCATGAAGTCTAATAGAGCACATTGTGTGTTCTCCATGCCATAGTATGTCTAGTCT
>NW_007476303.1:0-308 GCF_000475195.1 Diaphorina citri
TGGTAATATTATCCCATTATCAGGATCAGAGACCAAACTAAGCACCTGGTGAGGACCTTATACCAGAGACTGTCCTTAGAATAGTATTACTTCCTCACAATGCAGAACACGGCATCGAGGATATTGAGAAATTTGGGTAAAGCTCTTGTAAAACTAGGTGTCGCGATGATATTGGGAGAAGAGATGATTGTAGAAGGTGTAAGGCAGAATACCTGAAATGAGAAAATATGAAGGTGGATTTCCACCAACGCGACCTCTGTCGTGCGACAAAATCGCGCGACAATGTCGCGCGACGTGACCTGTTTTCA
>NW_007476304.1:0-308 GCF_000475195.1 Diaphorina citri
GTTTTTGAGGTCTTGTGCACAGATGGTTTGGCATTGTGATTGTGCGTTGATGTTTTTGGCACCTGCATCCGCAAGTTCGTTGCCAGCTATTCCTGAATGTCCTGGGATCCAGACTATGTTTGTAGTGGTTCCAGCGAGTTTGGACTGGTGGAGGACCTCCTGGATGTTTTTAATTAGGGGGTTTGATGTGTTCCTTTGTTTGATTGCAAGGATCAGTGATTTTGAGTCCGTGAAGATTGTGGGGTTGGAATACTTGTTTTGGGTGATGAATTGGACACATTTTTGAAGTGCGATGATCTCTGCTGTGT
>NW_007476305.1:0-308 GCF_000475195.1 Diaphorina citri
GAGTATTTTAAGATAGGAAATTTTTGGTCGAAAATTGGCCGCCGTAGGCGGCTCAGGCTCGGGACTTAGAAAAATTTTTATTTTATTTTTTACTTTCTTTTTTTCTTTCAAATACGTATTCCGCAAATGTAATAGAAAGTCGTGTGATGTTCACACCAGATTTTTTTTTTACATAGGTCTGTAGTACTCGTACCTATATACCTATGTATAATAAAATCATATATACCTTTGAGTACCCTTGATTTTCATATTATGAATCTTGTTTGTCACATGTACATATGTAGATCATACATAGGTTCGTTCTTGTT
>NW_007476306.1:0-308 GCF_000475195.1 Diaphorina citri
TAGTAGAGTTACCTATGTGAGATGCTACGGTTGACAATCGTTACCGGGAAATGGCCATATAAAACAAAATTAGCCATTGGAGAGAACGTACTACCTGTTTTAGTCTCTGCCAACTACTTATATTGTACTTTATGGGTTTACACACCAACAGGGTAAGATAAACATTACAAACAATTCAGAGGTCAGCGGCGCGGCGATAGCTCGTTGAATACATCAATTTCCAATGGATCACTGAAGTTAAGCAACGTTGCGCTTGGTTAGTATCTGGATGGGTGACCGTCTGGGCAATCGCGTACTGGCTTTTCCCG
>NW_007476307.1:0-308 GCF_000475195.1 Diaphorina citri
ATTAAACAGTCTTGAAAGACCAACATGGGGAAAAAATAGGAACATTTTATTCTATCAGGGAACAATGAGAACTGCAAAATACAAGTCCGACTTGAGTTTTAGGATGAATCGACTCTCTGTCCGGGCTTATAACCGAGGTAATTTATTCTAGTCCCTAATAAACTGCTAATCAAGTAAATTGAGAATTTATAGACAGTAATAATAAAACAATTGAAAATTAAGTACATAATTATAATAAAAAATAATAGATCAGTTTGAGTAGAGGTACGTGCATTTTAAGTACATCGAGGAGCAAATAGAGCTCCTTT
>NW_007476308.1:0-308 GCF_000475195.1 Diaphorina citri
TCTCTCTCATTATGTCCCCTTATATTTCCCTACCTCAACGTTTCTGTCCTTCTCCTTCTCCCTTTATCTCTCTCTCTCCCACTTCAGAGAAAGTCATGAAAACCAGGTACGTCCTATAAAATGTTCTATTTTCTCGCCCCTCTGTCTGGAGATGGCAGTTTTCTAAAATGAAAATGAGGTTTCATTATAATAAGGTTGTAGGACGTAGTATGATGTACGTACCTACCTTGTACAACAAGCTGGGCCCGTCCCTCCGGGAATTTTTTAGCCCGTAGTTTATTCGATCGTGGTTAAAGAATACCTATGTA
>NW_007476309.1:0-308 GCF_000475195.1 Diaphorina citri
GAGACATGACTACAGTCATGATATCATGAGATCGTAGGTCGTCATGGCATGATCTCACAAAGTTATCAGCAAAAAAGCTTATTGATTCTTTGTAGAATTCTACGTGATTCTAGGAAACATAAACGATAGGTATCGAGTGATTTCGTGGAATCACCTGGATTCTTGGGAAGTCGAGATCATTTCCTACATTGATACTCGTGAACTTTCGGCAAAGTACAAACTCGATAATTTCAAAGTTGTGATTACCTACACTTTTTTTTGAAGGGGTTTGATGGAGAGAACTGTAACTGCTAGGGTCTTATTTCCCG
>NW_007476310.1:0-308 GCF_000475195.1 Diaphorina citri
ATTAGATGGAAGATTGGCATCATCACGATATCTATACCTACATGTTAGGACAGACTTACTCAACCTCTCTTTGCAGCGAACCACATTTGAGTGTTCCAAACGCGGCCCACATTTTAAGGAAAAGAAAGTTAGTCGGCCACACTGGAAATCTTACCGGGCTAAATGCGACCAAATGCGTGGGTCGCACTCAAGTTTAATGGGCCTTACCGGGCCATATGCGACCCGCGGTCCCCGCGGACGACAGGTTGGGAATGGCTATGTTAAGATGATCATGGACACAGACCAGACAAGAGTGAAAGTGGAGCCAG
>NW_007476311.1:0-308 GCF_000475195.1 Diaphorina citri
ACATGACAAAGAATGTACAAAAAATTAATAGATTTAGTTCGTGTTTTATATTCAATTTATGGAATGTCGGAATATTGAGAATATGAAAATGTCCAAGAGGTGGCAACTGGAATTATGGTCAGGATTCTGTTTTTCTGTTGTTTCAACGTCGAGGAAGGTGATAAACTGGATGGTGACGGGTCACCTGTGAAATAAGTAAGAGACATTACAATACAAAGTGTCACATAAGTACGTCATCGCCTACGGGAGCGTATGCCGTGACGTCAAACTTCACGATTTACCGGTATTTTTTAAATCGATTTATCTCG
>NW_007476312.1:0-308 GCF_000475195.1 Diaphorina citri
GGAACAAAAGTGCTCAATTAAATACAGGAAAATAGCTTGGCAAGTTATTGGTTTGGACACAGATATGAAATAGGGATAGACTGAACCAACTTCATCGAACTGAATATCTTGCCGCGCTTTACATTGACATTGACTAACTTCTTGGGAGAGCTGAAAATTTTATACATTAACAACAATAAGCAATGTCTGAGAAATATAAAATACAAATAACCAAAGAATTCTGGTGTGTGAAATAAGGGCCCGTAAAGCACGGGTTGTTTCAGAGCGTCTGGCACGCTCACACGCACGTAACCGTCACATGCCGAATC
>NW_007476313.1:0-308 GCF_000475195.1 Diaphorina citri
CACTAAAAACTGACCATCGAAAATTTGACCCGATTACATTACTTTCCTTCCTATAGGATAAGGAAAGTAAAAATAGAGGAATATATCGTAGAAGGGGGTGGAGGAGAAGGGACTTAGGAGGGATTAAAAGAGGAGGGGATTAATCGAAGGAGGGGGTAGGTATATCGTGCGACCTTTGAGAATGTTAGAAAGTTTTGCCACAACAAGTTTGCGTGTGACTTCCAAGCTCTGACTAATACGAGGTTTACGTAAAGCTACGTATCCCTAGGTACATACATAACTACCAACCTACCTAATCTACCTATACG
>NW_007476314.1:0-308 GCF_000475195.1 Diaphorina citri
CCGTTCGCCATAGTCACGGATAGATACAAGGGCTATTTTGATGTACCAACGCTGTTCAGAATCCGAGTAAGTGTTAACAGTATCGTAAAACCCAAAAATTTTCATTGCCATAATGGTTGAACCCTTATCCTCAGGTCGAGGCATTAATGTTAATACATACCTACATTATGAGCCATGATATAGGTATGTATTATGAACATATTGTCAGTGGATGTGCCAAAATTACTTCTATTTATAAATACATAGGTACCTACAAAGATAGTGGGATGGCTAACATCTGTAATTAGTGGATAAGCCAGACTTACCAA
>NW_007476315.1:0-308 GCF_000475195.1 Diaphorina citri
TAGGTACCTACATAAGACGTGTAGATACTTTTACTTTTATTTCTGTTTTGATTTTTGATACACATTACACATGTGTATTACGAAGGGTGGCCCATTTAGGCAAAAGAATCTGAGTGAGGTCTACAGTTCACAGAGTTAAATTCTTTAATTACTCTCTATTAGGATTGCTCATTTCAAGAGTTAAACCTACAACGGAGTTCAAACTCACTTTTCGGACCCGGTCATCAGGGTTTAAACTTGGTTTAATCTGATTCCTTAATCCAAGAGTTAAACCGATTGTTTACTCAAAAGTTGGCCTATGGCTAGGT
>NW_007476316.1:0-308 GCF_000475195.1 Diaphorina citri
GCAAAAGACGCACGTGCTTTTGTCCTTTTATCTTTTTTTAGACGTTGCCAAACTTATCTTTTCAGAAGGATGCACCGTGTGAAAAGGCTTTGAAACATATGACAACCTTAGAAGCGGCAGAGTTTAGCGGGAAAATTTTGAATTTTAATTTTCAAATTTTCCTTTTTTCTGAGATTCTGAGTGGAAAATTAGTAGCGGTTTTCCAAATTTTCTTATAGCCTTCTTGGATCTTGGAATATTCAAATATTCTGTGGTGATACTGTACTTCTTCTATCATGGTGAATACTCGAATACCAGTACTTAGTCAT
>NW_007476317.1:0-308 GCF_000475195.1 Diaphorina citri
AAGAATGACACGATGAGTAATCTAATCTCGTCCCGTGTGCATCTTGATAATAAACTCAATGGATTACAGAAAAAAAAATCAATAAAACTGATATCAGATAACCACATCAGAAGAAAAAATATAAAGAACACAAAATAATATTATACCCAAGACAAGTGGGTACATAAACATGCTTCACTGAAATGTTTATTAGAAAGTAGGTAGGTACCTACTACATTACGTTATACAGCGTATACTACAATTTTAGTATAGGTGATTCCTACCGTGAAATGTACCCGAATTAAAATATGTGATTAAATTAATAATGA
>NW_007476318.1:0-308 GCF_000475195.1 Diaphorina citri
AACAAAAGTCTCCATGTAAATATAAAACCCTTGCTTGGTGCACCTCTTGCCTTATTCATTTTAATGACATTGCCTTGATCCAGATAGGGGGTTGTGTCATGCACTCTCCAAGGTCACATAGCATGCAATATGAACTACTGACCTCTCCAGTGAAACATGCATATTTAAAGAAAATGAAATTCATGAAGTAAAAGTTGAAATATTAAAATCAAACAAGTGAGAGAAGGATGGATAATATGAATGTTGTTAACATGAAAACCAAGGAATTGGGACATATAAAAAGTGATTAACTGATAAACCTAGTCTAT
>NW_007476319.1:0-308 GCF_000475195.1 Diaphorina citri
TCGTAGATTCTTCCTGCAGGTTGGTACCTCTACACTGAGATTGGAGGTCAACCGCTTCGTAACCAGGTGTGTGGGTATATTGTCATACTCCAGTTATAGTGGGGGGGCATTCTAATGCAGAGTGTAACTTCTCCACCTTTCCAGCGAGATTGAGATTTTGGTGATCGCTCACGAGAATCAGCCAAAAGGGGGTACGGTGAAATATGACCCGGCGCGGCGTAGGTAGGTAGCTACGGGGAAAGAAGTTCAGGACGGAATGTTCAGGCTTTCAGGCAGGAGTCATGCCTGATAGGTGCGTAGGTACAACT
>NW_007476320.1:0-308 GCF_000475195.1 Diaphorina citri
ACTAGGAGCAGCTTATCTTTTAGTAATTTATTTATTTATTTATTTATATTTGCAAGATGATGCCAGCAATGGTGAAACATGTCTGTATAAATAAACAAAAGAAGAAGAAGAAGAAGAAGAAGAAGAAGAAGAAGAAAAAAACACTCCCCCAACTGTGAAGAGTATAAGCTACTGGTGTTCTTTTTTTCAAAATGAATCTTCACAAAGTCACGTCAGAATCTATCAGTATATTTATCTTTTCTTTACAGAGAATGCTCCACACTGGGGATCACCTTAATGAACGCTACTGGCGTAAGAAACTCACCTAT
>NW_007476321.1:0-308 GCF_000475195.1 Diaphorina citri
TATACAATTGTACAAAAATACAATGTACCTACTACCTAGCGAGTATAATTGGGATGGATAGAAATTGAACACCCTGTAAACAAAAGAGGGTTACGTAGTTTGCAAAAAGTCACACAAGTCACAATAAGCAACAACATTGTAACAATAATCTTATACAATTGTACAAAAATCTGGTGTGAACATCACACGACTTTCCTTATCCTATTGAATGATGCTTATTTGAGTGTTTCTTTACCCTAACTTTTACAATATCTCTAACCGTTTTGTCGCTATAGCTGAAAACCGTCAAAAAACGGTCGAAATCTGTC
>NW_007476322.1:0-308 GCF_000475195.1 Diaphorina citri
CTCCTTTTCTTTTACCCCCTTTTTCTTTTACTTCCCCTTTTTAGCCCGTCCTTCCTTTATTATTACGATAGTAATAAAAAAGGTATAACCACGGGCTATTGTGTTTCCTTTGAGTTCTCGTAAGTCCCATCAAGACCACAATGCCTTCCACATACAAACCTAGAGGTGTTGGGTATTTTGATATAAAATCGATGAAAATCCCTGATGGTTTTTCATTAATCATACTTTAACCTTCTCCTTTTTCTTTTATCTACCGAAATATCTTTAGGCACTAATTTCCCCTTTCTTTATGTTCCTGATTATCCTCA
>NW_007476323.1:0-308 GCF_000475195.1 Diaphorina citri
TAAATTGGGTTATAAAGATTTCTTATCTAAACTTAATACTGTAATTGTGTAGATAGCAGATCCAAGCCAAAGGCGAATGTAAAAATAACTTTTGTTAGGAGTTGATTTTTTTCTCTCTTTTTTGTGAAGATAAAATTTCAATTTTTTACAAGTTACATTTCAGTCGGAATGAAACTTTTCACGAGAAACGGAAAACTGATTGACGTAGGGAAATAAAGAGGGAAAAAAAGCTTAACAAAGATAACAAACAGGAGGTTTATTTAAGTTGAAATTTTGGTGGAAGATTTCGGAATAAGACTTTTCAAAGA
>NW_007476324.1:0-308 GCF_000475195.1 Diaphorina citri
GTAGGTGTTTATTGGAAAAATAGAACAATGTTGGCTTGAGATTTCTGAAATTCTCAAATATCAAATTCTTTGAGGTAAAGCAGAGCTTTTTCACAGAGCAGAAAAAGCTTCAACCATGCTGGGAATTGAACCCAGGACCCACAGTGTGCATACCTAGTGTGATACCACAACCTCTGTGGTCAAGTGAGTATCACACTAGGCTTGCATTTCAGAGGTCCTCAGTTCAATTCCCAGTAGGGTTGAAGCTTTTTTGGCTCTGTGCTTGGAGTTCCATTGTTTAAGGCTGAACACATAGCACCAGTGAATTA
>NW_007476325.1:0-308 GCF_000475195.1 Diaphorina citri
AACAATTGGGTAGTCCGTCTGCCTTGTAAGCGCTAGACTACGGGTTCGATTCCCGCCCGGGGCGTATTTTATCCTGAAAGGATAATGTTCTTTCTCGGAACGGCTGACTTTCTTTTATCCTGTCTTCCTTCTCTCTTCGATTTCGGAATGACAAGACCTTGGCAGTTACAGTTCCCTCTATCAAACCTCTTCAAAATAGGATAAGGAAAGTAAAAAACTTCTCACCCATCTCAGTACACGTAGGCATCCCATATTGACACTTGTTACGGCATCGACATAAGGAAAAAAAAAAAAAAAAAAAAAAAAAT
>NW_007476326.1:0-308 GCF_000475195.1 Diaphorina citri
CATTTTGACGTTAAGTCTGACGTCACAACTCTTTGAACTTTTTAATTAGAACGGCAATTAAAAATTAAATTTTCGACCCTTTAAAGTTACTTTTTCGGAGTTTTGACTTCAGATTTGGATTTTTCACAACTTTTTACGTAGGAATTGACCTTTTATTCATAATTTTTACCCAACTGCAACTGCTCCATTGGGATTTTATTTTAGAGTGGGTTTTTTCCATCAACTCCCGAAAAACTATGTATTTTTATTTGATTAAATTTGTCAAACATGTTTAGAGCACATGTATATTTGATTATTAGATTTTGGAC
>NW_007476327.1:0-308 GCF_000475195.1 Diaphorina citri
TTTTAATTTAAATTTTAATTGCTTTATTTATTCATATTTTTAACAGTAGGTACTTGCAGATGCAGATGCAGAACAAATGCAGAATTGTTAAGTTGAAATTGGGCTATTTATGCAATATTTTTGGCCAATTTTATATCATCACTCAATTAATTCATAAAACTTTGAAATCTATTATTCCACTACCCTCTTTCCCACAGGTAAACCCATGTTCCTCCCCCGAGGCCAGTCCGAAGGCATCTCACGACTACATCCCGCAGGAATGCTACATGGACAAGACCCCTACAGAAGCACACCCGCATCACACCCAT
>NW_007476328.1:0-308 GCF_000475195.1 Diaphorina citri
TGCCTGGGTGTGGTTGAGTCAAGACGTGTGCGTACGATTGCTTTTCCGCGAGAGACGAGAGTGAGAGAGTTTTTTTTTTCCACCTCTCCCATCTGAACAACAACAGATCCGGCGTTTTCAGCATTTGCTTTTTCGCATTTTTGACAAAATCCGTGTTTTCTCGTGTCTGTGTGTTGAAACTTGATTTTCCTCGACGGAAAACTCATCTGAACTTTGTTTCGACGACCCTATTTGGGATTTTTAGTTTGTGAATGCCTTTGCACTTGTCGGGCCTACATATTGTAGGAGTGAGATCCATGGTGATGGTG
>NW_007476329.1:0-308 GCF_000475195.1 Diaphorina citri
TTACATCATTGTGACTGTGCTGACTCAGGTCTCATCATGCTGATCAATGAAAGCGATCTGTACACGTGGGATTGGATCAGCGCGAGTTTGTACGATCGATCCCGAATCCCAAGTCCGAACGAAGTCTACACCGTGCTGGGAGAAGATGACAACACAACTGAGGTTGTGGTCAGAGTCATCGTGGAAAATGTAAGTCCTAATGATAGGGATAAGGGAAGGTAATTATATATGTCCTAACAAGGGAAAACAGTCCTAACAAGGGAAAATGTAAGTTCCAACAAGGGAAAACAGTCCTAACAAGGGAAAAT
>NW_007476330.1:0-308 GCF_000475195.1 Diaphorina citri
GTCCCCCAAAAAGTTAGCACACTGAGCAAAAATACGAATTTTCCATCTTCATTAGTTTTCAAAATAATTGAATGTATGTTTTATTTTTGGAAACCCTGTATAACAATAGCCCCCATCGTGTATTTGTATCGTGTCGTCTGGCTAGGGGACGTTAAACAGAGAGTAGACTATCGTCTGGCTGTGGGATTAGGTATATACAAGGAGGAGAACAGCTATCCCTAACCAGCCCGAGCTAGCTGGCAGTTTCAAAGGGTTCTCCCTGCTTTTAAAGAATAAGCACAAGTCCTCACGATGGTTGACTGCGGTTC
>NW_007476331.1:0-308 GCF_000475195.1 Diaphorina citri
CGACGAAATGGGGTTTTCGACATTGAGGTGTTACGCCAAAGAACAAAATGACAAAATAAATGCCTTAATCAAAATAATGGAAGAAATCAAGATGTGTGGCTTCTGAGCGTAGGTGATGGAGGGTTGGAAACAGAAACAGATTCAATTATTGAAGATTTGTGAGCTTGTATTAAGATCGAAATGTCTGCTAAGAAGTTGAAGTTACGTAAAATTTGTAAAACATTGCTAAACAGATATACGCACAAACGTTCCATGTGTTCTACTCCTAAAAGTAAAATTTAACAAGACCAACCCTATAAACTGTAAAA
>NW_007476332.1:0-308 GCF_000475195.1 Diaphorina citri
GTACTTGACGAGAGATTTCACTAATGGGAGAATTTTCAATCATCCAAAAAGGAGCTTTTAATGATCCAAACAGGACCTTTTAAAAACTCCTTTTTGGGTTATTGAAAACACCTTTTTGGATCACTAAAAACTTCTTTTTGAACGATTAAAAACTCATTTTTAGATAATTGAAAACTCATTTTTGGACGATGAAAAATTCTCCCATTAGTAAAATCTCTCATTAAGTCATTGGTGAAATCCACCATTAACCCTCTGAGTTCTCTCACCTGATTGGTGCTCATCTTGTTGCACATTTCGCACACCGTGTT
>NW_007476333.1:0-308 GCF_000475195.1 Diaphorina citri
GTTGCCGTAAGGTTACAACCATTGGGTTGGGATGAAGGAGTTCAATCTCTAAGGTTAGAACCACTGGAATGGGATAAATTAGTTCAATCTGATCTGAGCTGTTTCTTTTATGTTTTTTACTGTGTGTAGAATTCATGGGGATTGTTTCGTCTCCAATCACAATGGAAATGTAATATTAGTTGGGACAACAGCCTGTTCATGGAATCCAGCCATGCCATGGATGTTTCAAAAACAACAAGCTGGGTCCGTCCCTCCGGGAATTTTTTAGGCCGTAGTTTATTCGATCGTGGTTAAAGAATACCTATGTA
>NW_007476334.1:0-308 GCF_000475195.1 Diaphorina citri
GATAATAGGAAGGAAGAGGAGAAGAAGACTTGTAAGTACAAGAAGGCAGAGGAAGTGAAAAATGAGAAGACGGAGACGAAAGAGAAATAAGGAATTAGGAGAAGAAGGAGAAAAAGAAAAGGAGAGGAAAAGTTGGAAAACTTAAAGGGAAGAGGAGAAGGAAGTGAAAAATGAGAAAACGGAGATGAAATAGAAATAAGATGAAGAGGCGAAGAAAACAAAGAAGGAGGAGAAGAAATGAGAAGAGGAGGAGAAGGAGGGGAGAAAGAGGGAGAGGTAGAAGACATAAAAATGTTGAAGCAAATTAC
>NW_007476335.1:0-308 GCF_000475195.1 Diaphorina citri
GTATGTAGTTCACAAATGTGACAAGGGTGCAACACAAAACGTTTGGTTGAGATGGTTGCTGCGCTTGGTTTAAAATCTCTTAGGAAGCAGAGGTTTGTGAACTATAAGAAGTAAGGTAGGTAGATTTAGCACAGCTCATATTTCGTGATGTGATGGTATGATGTACTAGGTCATGTCACGTTAATTAACCGCAATGCTGTTTTAATTGTTATCTTCTAAATGACATCATTGCTCTCGCATCATAAATGTATCATTTGTACTCTTATGCCCAGCCACTCGCGTGTTCAGACCGCGGTCTATCACACGGT
>NW_007476336.1:0-308 GCF_000475195.1 Diaphorina citri
GTTTGTTAGTTTTTTTCCCTTGTTCAAAGTGCCTCAGACAGAGTTTGATCTCCTTTATACAAAAGAAATACACTGTTTATACTGCCAGAATAAGATTGAAAACTCCCATTAATCCAGAATAAGAGAGACACGTAGATAATTTCTTTAGTTGTTGACCAATTAGTCGCTTTTACAGGCACAAAACGCAACCATTTAGTAACCAAACACCTCATAAATCTCAGTACACTTTGCACAGACACGATTTTATTCAATGAAATTGAACAGATCTTTAGACATAAAAAAAACTGACCACACTAAAAAAAAGAGCA
>NW_007476337.1:0-308 GCF_000475195.1 Diaphorina citri
TACAAGATACAAAATTATGCTGGGCTTTTATGACTACAAAAAAAATGTCCAAAATTTTGGACACTGGGCCTTTAGAGGCTACATACATTATATTTTACACATTGTAGTATGTTTTGTTGAAGTAACAGGTGAACCGTTCTTTTTTCCCCCTCCCTACCCTGTTTACGAGTTTAATAGAAGATAGGAGTTTGAACCGTTTTACCCCTCGTTACCCTATTTTATGGAAGATGGGAGTTTGAACCGTTTTACCCCTCGTTACCCTATTTTATGGAAGATGGGGGTTTGAACCGTTTTACCCCTCGTTACCC
>NW_007476338.1:0-308 GCF_000475195.1 Diaphorina citri
GTTACTCAGAATCAATTACTAACTCCATTTTGAAAAAAATGTTGGTTATCGTGTTTTGCCATCTTTCCACAGAATTATTCACACTATTATTTAGCTCAGAATCGAAGGACCTGTTTGGGATAAAGGTTGCCCCGGGAGGGGATCGAACCTGCGATTTTCGAAACGGCTGGGTTTCTACTATCGGCCTACCTATCCTGTCCTCCTTCTCTCTTTGATTTCGGGACGAGTAGAAAAAAAAATAATAAAAAAACGCGCCGCCAGTCTAATTGGTAGCGCGTCTGCCTTGAACGCGCTAGACCGCGGGTTCG
>NW_007476339.1:0-308 GCF_000475195.1 Diaphorina citri
CTTGGTTTTAAATTTTTTTTTTTTCTTTTTTATGGTATTTTGAAAAACTGAAAAGGAATTGCATCATCAGTCCCAGAGAGTGGAATAGAAATACAATCACCATCAGCAGTTGTATTATTGCTATTAACCAGCAGTTATATTATTGCTTTTACTATATTGCCAGAACTCTTGCTGTTGCTATTAATATTGCCAAAGTAGTTATTATTACCATCATACACGTTGTTCTAACTTCTTTCATCTCCAAGTATGCGAAACTTTTCTGGCTCTCCCTCCTCCTCTTTCTCTTCTTTCTTCTACTCCTCCTCCTC
>NW_007476340.1:0-308 GCF_000475195.1 Diaphorina citri
GGGGAAAAAAAAAAAAAAAAAAAAAATGGTTTGGTAGGTAGGTAGGTACTTATTCAAAAAATTTCGAATTTTAAAATTCTAATAAAAATCCCTCATGTTGAAAATTTTCCCTTAAACAACAAGTCATGAAAGTAAAACAGTTTACATGCGAAAAAAGGTCTGACTCCGCTGGACATATCATTGAGTCATGCAGTCATGGAAACTGACCCTCTTTACTGTTCAGCTACAATTAGAAGTATACTTTTTGAGAAATTTCGCCCGCGGCGCTCAAAATTCGATCGTACTGCATTTCTGAAAAGTTGAGGGGG
>NW_007476341.1:0-308 GCF_000475195.1 Diaphorina citri
AAGCATGAGTTTACCAGGAGAATAGCTGACTATTTTGTTACCTTCCTCAATGAGTAAGTACCAGTATAGGATGCGTTCATAGAACCGCATTGGTGCGCATGTCTGGATTGGGAAATGCTATCCCCTAAGCATGAGTTTACCAGGAGAATAGCTGACTATTTTGTTACCTTCCTCAATGAGTAAGTACCAGTATAGGATGCGTTCTTAGAACCGCATTGGTGCGCATGTCCGGATTGGGAAATGCTATCCCCTAAGCATGAGTTTACCAGGAGAATAGCTGACTATTTTGTTACCTTCCTCAATGAGTA
>NW_007476342.1:0-308 GCF_000475195.1 Diaphorina citri
AGATACTTAAACAATGTGGTAGCGCTCCGCCCGGCGAAGTAAAGAAAGTTTGACAGCGTTATTAGAGATAGGTAATTAGGTATCATGCGCCATAGACCAAGTAGCCCTTTTCAGGTAGTTGCATAGGTCGACTATAATAGGGTATAGTACGAGTATGTACAGACTGTAGAGTAGATATTATCACCTATTTTAATTCACTTTCCGTTTCGTCCGAATTGGTCCCAATTTTGGGAACCACTAGTCACATTCATAATGAACAAACCCCACCGGTTTTCACTTAATTAATTTAAAATTCTTCTCCTTTGAAT
>NW_007476343.1:0-308 GCF_000475195.1 Diaphorina citri
AGATACTTACCTATTTAAGTCTCCACCTATTGAAATTCAACAATTTAATTTAATTACTTTTAACTCTTGACGTTTGCAGTCCCACTTCCTACTCGGTTGTTTCTTGAACGAAATTCTCGACTCCAAAGTTCACATTATTCTAGGAGCTAGGTGTAAGTGTAAATACCTAATGTAGGTACATTTGAGATTTGACCCAAACTGTATAACCGGATTCCCTGATACTCATTCTGTACTTAGTCCCCAAGACTTTGATCTTTTGAGTTACCCTGTCTTCGCTGTACAGGTAAGAAATTCTATAGGTCCAAATG
>NW_007476344.1:0-308 GCF_000475195.1 Diaphorina citri
GTAGGTGGCCACGGGTGCCATGCAAGCCAAGGTTCCCAGTGAGGGCTCACCCTGTGCATCATCACACCTAGACATAACACGTTCAGCTCTTTTCTGAACTCTATCCAGGAATATGTATGGTTCCAACTGATTGCTGAATACCTGGGGAACAGAGATATTATGTTTATAGGTAGAGAGAAAGGCAGTTCAGCACTATTTAGCGGTTACTTCATAAAGTGGTGAATTAATCCATCAACCTTGGTAAGTAGATGATTTCCTTTAGCTCGGACAACAGTGTGAGTTTGAATTTTGTTTCACGTTAAACTATT
>NW_007476345.1:0-308 GCF_000475195.1 Diaphorina citri
CCGGAAAGTTATTCTGGAAAGTTTTTGACAAGCCGTTATTATGGATCAAAATGGCGATTGATAACTAAAGTAGCTCAAATACTTTTACTGCTTCATTACCCAAAGACAAATTAAAAGTTTCCTTGAAATCTGCATTATCATTATCTTGTGGAAAACGGACAAACAAAATAATTTGTGCAATATCAGTGTGAAAAACACTGTAGTCCGAAATCTTTGTTTGTCGTCTTCTTATGACCTACAAAGTTGGATATGAATCCACCCCTGACTTTGAAGTATCAAAAGGCTCAAGTGTGGCGCACATTAAGCCT
>NW_007476346.1:0-308 GCF_000475195.1 Diaphorina citri
CTGACCATCGAAAATTTGACCCGATTACATTACTTTCCTTCCTATAGGATAAGGAAAGTAATAAAAAAGGAACCGATTTTTTTCAACCCCAGAAATTGCCTGATTTTTTTGGTCTGATAAATGGCGCCTTGAAAATCAACATTATATCCGGCCCCTCCCAAATATTTACTATTGGCCTCGCTACCTACTTGTAGGTAACACTTATACTGTACCTACATGGGTAAGTGGGTAGGTACCTATATTAGGCGCCTACAAAACATTTCAATTTTCCAACAAGGACACTTGACATTGTTCGCATGTAAGTACTT
>NW_007476347.1:0-308 GCF_000475195.1 Diaphorina citri
TTGAGGTCCCTAGAGCCTAAATACGAAGTTTCAGCCATTGGTCCGTGTGTCTGTCCTTCTGTCTGTCTGTAAACAAAACATCTCGAGAACGGTAAGAGCTAGAGACTTGAAATTTGGCATGCAGCTGTCAAATGCGACAAGGATGCAACACGAAACTTTTAGTTAAAATCGGTGTAACGCTTGGCGGCATTTCGGCCGCTTTTTGGCGGTTTTCGGTGTAATTTAACATAATCTCGGGAACGGTATAAGCTAAAGACTTGAAATTTGGTATGTAGTTCACAAATGTGACAAGGATGCAACACAAAACG
>NW_007476348.1:0-308 GCF_000475195.1 Diaphorina citri
TTTTTCGTATTACGATGATGAAATTTCCATGTTAGAAACGCGCGTAAATTTAAATTCTTTTTGAATAGATCACGGTTACTTTACATTTTTGAAGGGGAAATTAATTGTGACTGAAATTTTTCGATGTTGGTAGGTATCTTAATTAATTCAGAAATTAAAAACAAAAACATGGCAACAAACTTATTTTTTATGTAATAATTAATTATTACTTTCTATTACTACAGTATAGTGGAGCTATACTAGTAATGAAAGTATTGCAATCGGTTCAAATTTTCAAAATCGGGAAATGGGTGGAAATATCCGTTTTG
>NW_007476349.1:0-308 GCF_000475195.1 Diaphorina citri
TTGCAAAAAAAAAAAAAAAAAAAAAAAAAATGGTAAAGGGTGAGTGCGAAGGCATCCACTCCTAATTTTTTTATACCCAAAATCAAATATCAGAACAAAGCAACCACCCTATTATCTACCTATCGAGAGTCTGACGAAAAACGCCGACCTCGCCTGAACACGGGAGAAGGCGAAGAAAAAGAAGAAGAATTAATTTTCAACTATCAAAATTGATTAGTAAATAAACATTTCAGGTCAGGAAGAGATTGACACAGCCTGTGAGATCCTGTACGAGCGAATGAAATCCCTGGGCCCCGATGTTCCCGAAC
>NW_007476350.1:0-308 GCF_000475195.1 Diaphorina citri
ATTTTAAAACCAGACTTTTCCGTTCTTGGATAGGCATGGATGTAAAAGAATGTGCCTTGAAGCTTGAAGCAATGCGAAAGTGATAACGATTGTAGGGAAAAGTTGGATCAGTCCCTAATCCCTATATTCTAGTTGGGAAAAATTATTGGGCTGCTCATTTTGATTCTAAGATGCCTTGAGTATAAAAATGTGCCATCTCCTCCACTGCATAAGCGTTTATCTCCACTAATACAATGTCATTTAATTTATTGTATGAGTGTTTGGCATCTCCACTAACATAGTATACTCGTAAACATCGGGAGTCTCCA
>NW_007476351.1:0-308 GCF_000475195.1 Diaphorina citri
TAAGACCATAGCAGTTACAGTTCCCTCTATCAAACCTCTTAAAAAAAAGGTCACGAGCTCGATTCCCGCCCTCAGCAAACTTCATTCTAAACAGATAAAATTCACACTCGGACCGACTGGCTTTCTCCTACCCTGTCCTTGTTCTTTCTCTTCGATTTTGGGACGATAAGACGTTCGTTGTCAGAGTGCTCTCTATTACATTCCTGGAAAAGTTCTTCCTAAATACAGATAGAGCGGAACAACAGAGAGACAAAGAAAAGGAAGAAGAAGGAATCAGAAGAAAAATATATGTAGTTTCTTTCACTTTC
>NW_007476352.1:0-308 GCF_000475195.1 Diaphorina citri
CCATGGAACTGAGATGAGAGGAATTAAAGCTGCAAGGTAAGGATTTATGTTATGCATCTGAACTTTGGTTTTGATGTCCACCTCAAAGGTGAAATTCACCTTTTCCATAGGAGAAAAACTCCAGTTGAGTGTGTACCTACCTAAGCAAATGTAAACAAACACAACATAACCTAACCTAGTTTAGGATAGGTGTTCAACATAAAAAATACCCAATAGGTTAATTAGTTTTAAAAGGCTGGAAAGACATGGTGTTACCTATACCCAGGTAGTTTTCCACCTTTCTTATTAGAATTATTACTGGGTCTTTT
>NW_007476353.1:0-308 GCF_000475195.1 Diaphorina citri
CTGACATCATCATGTGTGACATCAATATCCAATGATGTCATTGAAACAGTAATGACATTATTCCAGCTTAGAAATGTCATTAGACATAATTCCAAATCAGAAAAGAGGTTAAGCTAGAACAGTTCATTGCATCTTTTGCAGTGATGATTGAGAGAATATTTCGTTTAGGATAAAATCCGCCCTGGGCGAGAATCGGCCCAGCACTTGGAAGGTAGGTGCGCTATTGGTTTTGCCAGCCTAGTTAGCTTAGTTGGTAGTGCGTCTGCCTTGTAAGGGCTAGGCCGCGGGTTCGATTCCCGCCCGGGGCG
>NW_007476354.1:0-308 GCF_000475195.1 Diaphorina citri
AAAAAGTGAGGAAAAAGTAGGTAGAAGTTAGTAAGATAAAAACAGAAAATATAAAACCGTAGAGAAAAACATTAAACCCAATAGAAAAGATAAATTGTAATTAACACTGAGAAGGAGGAGGGGAAGGGAAGAGAAGAAGTTGAGAAAGAGAAAAAGGGAAAATAAGTAAAAGAGGGGAAGGGACTGAGGAGGAGAAGGAGAAGAGGGGAAAAAGGAAAAGAGAACTGTGGAGGGGGAATTAGGAGGAGAAGAAGAGGGAGAACAACTTGATTATCCTCCTTCCCTCCCTTTATTACCCCCTTAGTTTT
>NW_007476355.1:0-308 GCF_000475195.1 Diaphorina citri
TCGATTTATCTCGGGATGTAGAAGTCGCAGAAGAAAAAGGAAAATTCCGTTGCTCCTCATTTTTCCTGCTCTATGACTTTGAAACATCACCCAAGTAAGCGCAACTGATCTATTATGAGATTAAACTGATAGGTACCTACATATGTGTATATTATACAGTGCTATGACCTGTACAATATTATACCCTACTTGTGTGCTAAATTAGTGAACTGTGTGCTAAATTATGCTAGATTAGTGAACTGTGTGCTAAATTAGTGAACTGTGTGCTAAATTAGTGAACCGTAATACTCAGGAAAAAGGCATCAACG
>NW_007476356.1:0-308 GCF_000475195.1 Diaphorina citri
GAAAGATATTGGTTTGCAATCCGAAAAAAATGTTTGTTGCGTTTGCAAAGTGGAATTTCGGTTGTTGGTTTAGCATCTCCACTAATATGAAACCAGCAATTGTGTTTTTGACATCTCCGCTAATATAAAACAAGCAATGGTGTATTCTCAGTAATAACTTAGTATTCTAGTGTTTCAAACAAGACCGCACCTAATGTTATTTACTCTATCCTATGGTCACTTAGGTTAAGTTACTACTAGTAAGGTGGATAATAGAATGGGCACTTCTCGTAAACATAGTACCTATCTAATAATAGTAACCTGATTCG
>NW_007476357.1:0-308 GCF_000475195.1 Diaphorina citri
TAAAATATTATAATATTTTATAACTATACCACCTTTCTCATATTATTATTACCTATTAGAATTAATGTTAATTTAAAATATCTTGTATTTTTAATGTAAGATTATAAGAATTATGGTGGATTCCACCAATGGCTTAATCAGAGATTTTACTAATGGGAGAATTTTTAATGATCCAAAAAGGAGTTTTTAAGGATTATTAAAAATTCTCCCATTAGTGAAATCTCCATTAAGTTATTGGTGAAATCCACCATTAGCATTTAGCCGGAGATCACCTTGTTTTTTTTTTTTTTTTTAATAAGTAGGTACAT
>NW_007476358.1:0-308 GCF_000475195.1 Diaphorina citri
CTTTTTATTTTTTGTTTTATCTTTACGAGAAAACTTACGTGCTCGAGTTTTTTGTGTGACTGAGAATAGATTGACTTTAAGTGGAAAACGAACAAATAGCTGAGGCTTCTAGCTAGTAGCTATCAAAAAAAAAAATGTACCAGTTCTGGACAAATCAGTTTCGTTGAGCAACTTTGTGCGTTGTTGGAAAGTTTCTTTTTTTTCTAAGAGGTTTGACAGAGGGAACTGTATAACTGCTATGGTCTTATCGTCCCGAAATCGAAGAGAGAAGGAACACAGGATAGGAAGAAAGCCAGCCGTTCCGAGAA
>NW_007476359.1:0-308 GCF_000475195.1 Diaphorina citri
AAACTGGGCGAACTGTTTGGACACGCCTTCCATTCACAGGTAATATCCACATACATACCCCAACTACCCAAACATTACGTTCTTACCCCCCAGGGAAGGCTTTTTGAAGCCTGGAAGGCCGTTTGAAGCTATTAGAAGGCTTTTTGCCGCGTGTCCTCCAATGTCCAAGTTGCTCATAGAGTCAGAACACTGAACAAAAACAAACCGAAACTCACCGTGGTCAGATTGCTAAACACTGACACCCATATTTATGAACAAAATGCTGGCTCTTAAGTTCGTGCTAAGCATAGTCTCAAGGCATTTGATTG
>NW_007476360.1:0-308 GCF_000475195.1 Diaphorina citri
GTTGTTGTTGTTGTTGTTGTTGTTGTTGTTGTTGTTGTTGTTGTTGTTGTTGTTGTTAATGTTGTTGTTGTTGTTGTTTTTAACGTTTCCGACAGCATCAGCATCACAATATCGTTTCTAGATCTAGGAACTTTGCCACCGCCACGGGATCAGTCCAGAGGGAGGTTGGATCCAGGGTTGTGTGTTCTTTGTTCACAATCTTTGCTCGTTTCAGGTGATCATGGGTCTCCTATGTCCATTCTACATTGCCCGGCTGGAGTTCAAATCCAAGGAAGAACTCCAGTTGATGCCGCAGACAGAGGAGGAAC
>NW_007476361.1:0-308 GCF_000475195.1 Diaphorina citri
TAACAATATTTAGTTGAAATAGAAATCTGTCTTTTACTGGCTGTATATATTGAAAATACAAATATTAATTCTAACTATCCAATTGCTAAATGAAATATATTCTGGTATAATTTCAAATAATATGGTCAATAATACTATATTCTGGTCAGTTTGACCAGGAAACTGTTTACTTTAGTTATATTAACAATATTTAGTTGAAATAGAAATCTGTCTTTTACTGGCTGTATATGTTGACAATACAAATAGTAATTCTAACTATACAATTGCTAAATGAACTATATTCTGATATAATTTGAAATAATCTGGTC
>NW_007476362.1:0-308 GCF_000475195.1 Diaphorina citri
GTCTACGTGTGCTCATCTGCAGTGTTTTGATGGAGCCACGTTTATCAAAATGAACGAGCTCAAACCCAAATGGAACTGTCCTGTGTGTGATAAGGTAGGACATCTTGTTCTCCTTTGCATGGCCATGATTGACTCTGTTTGTCTTTTCCTGTGTTTAAAATACATTGAACGTGCTATCGCCGCTACACAATGTTCGTGTTCAAACGTTCAACTACTATATGAATGGCTAAGAGGCAGAGCGGACTAAGTCCAAAAAAGCGTTTTGAGATAAATGGAGTCAAAGTTAAGGACCAGCCAAAGTTTAAATA
>NW_007476363.1:0-308 GCF_000475195.1 Diaphorina citri
GTTTTCGACCGTTTTTTGGCGGTTTTCAGCTATACCAACTATACGGTTAGATAAACATCATTCAATAGGATAAGGAAAGTCGTGTGATGTTCATAAAATACTCAATTTTCCGTGGTGATGGTAATTAGACTAATTAGGTATGTGTAAGCAGTATGTATTAGGTACCTCTAACAAGTCCGTTGCAGTCTCTCTCTCTCTCTCTCTCTCTCCCTTCCTCTAGCTCCCTTCTCTAAAAGCCATCCAATTCATTCTCAACAACTTCACTACCCTCTCTCTTTCTTCCTCTTTACCTTTAACCCGTAAACCCT
>NW_007476364.1:0-308 GCF_000475195.1 Diaphorina citri
CAGGTGGCCCTCCTCAAGAAAAACCGGCCTGGAGCCAAGTTTCCCGAGTATAAACACTAGGTGGCGTAGTATTGAATGATCCTTGAAGGGGCAGTCCTTCAAGGTATTCTCTTGAAGGAATAGTATCATGCTATGACGAAATGTCAGGGATATGGCGATTTTGTACCCTATAACCTTAGTTGTCTAGGGCTATTGGATTCCTTAGAACTCTGACATCAGGTACTTTTAATGCTAGCATAGAGATATCTTTTTCGTCAATTGTTTCTCGTTACATTTTGCCATGACACTTTGTCATAATGTGTGACTGT
>NW_007476365.1:0-308 GCF_000475195.1 Diaphorina citri
TTTTTTTTTACAAGTTGAATAAACTGTAAAAAGCAGTGTCCAAAATTAGGTTGAAAATGTTGGACGATAATGTTCTTTGACAATAGGGTGTAATTTTTTACTCGGTCAGCCTTTGTCTTTACCTCTTCAAATATATTCAGAACTGAATCTGGTGAATCTTTATTCATAATATTTATCCCACTCCAGAGCCTATGTAGGGGCAAACAGCCTTAAAGGTTGGGTTAAGCTCATACAAATCTGGGTCAGCATGATTTAGGATTTTAGGATAACTAATTCATGTCAATTCAAAGGCCCCAGTACGTAGGGAT
>NW_007476366.1:0-308 GCF_000475195.1 Diaphorina citri
ATACCTATTATTTCAATAGGGGTGGTTACTCTCTGGTTTTCTCGTGATGGGAAGTCGTTCCGAGAACAAACCTCAGTAGTTTAGGATAAAGATCGCCTCGGGTGGGAATCGAACCCGCGACCTAATCGCCCATCTGATGAGGGACATCCATTCTCTTCCGTCCAACCCCTTATGGGTAATGGAAAGTGTAAATTTACTTTTGTCCTCTCTCTCTAAATCTCTCCCTTTCTCCCACTCCTCTTTCTCTCGTTCTCCCTCGGTCGTTTTGTGTTTAGGGGATAAAGCAGGAAAAAATCCCTTTTTATAAA
>NW_007476367.1:0-308 GCF_000475195.1 Diaphorina citri
GATGTGATCTTTCATGTTGTTTTTGGATTTTGCTCAAACGTGTCAATTTTATAATCATTGCAGGGAACATTTCTTACAGCTCCTTTATTGTATTATGTACATACATACATAATTATACTAGTTAGGTAGTTACCTTTACTTTGTTAAAATCAATGTTCTGTATTCTTCTGAATGCCCAGTTTGAACAGAATGAACAGTGAAGTAATTCGTAACTCATACAGTCTTGAATTAACCGCCAAGTCGTTCCTCCCAAAATAAATCAAGTGCCACAAAAAATAAACAAAACTCCATCCCACCCCAAAAAAGAT
>NW_007476368.1:0-308 GCF_000475195.1 Diaphorina citri
GTCCCCCAGCCAGACTATTAGAACATAATTTATAGTTATTGGGAACAATACATTTAATATTTTTCCAAAGCAAAAAAAGCTTTTTTTGCTTTAGGGAATCTTTTGCGATAATCACTGACAATTTGGAGTGCAAATATTGTCTTTCCTCTTCATTTTTAGTCAAGCAAAGAAAATTTGCACTCCAAATCGTCAGTGATTATCGCAAAAGATTCCCTAAAGCAAAAAAAGCTTTTTTTTGCTTTGGAAAAATATTAAATGTATTGTTCCCAATAACTATAAATTATGTTCTAATAGTCTGGCTGGGGGAC
>NW_007476369.1:0-308 GCF_000475195.1 Diaphorina citri
TCCGCGTGCTATTTTTGCTACATTCTCTTTACGTTTCTGTCTCGCAATTAATGTAAATATCACATTCGTTTTTTTTTTCTTCATCTCAGAAAAAAGTTTATATTTATCTACCTAGATAACTAGATATAGGTATCTATCTAATTGACAGTAGTTACTCGATCAAATGATTTCTTTAGCACGGTATCTATCTGGGTATAGATTTTACTTGTGGAACCAGCATCATATATTACCCCATCACAGTCACCCTGTATGTAAAATTTTCTGTCGCTAATTAAATTTTATAATGTTTTCTGATGAAGATTAATTTT
>NW_007476370.1:0-308 GCF_000475195.1 Diaphorina citri
ATGTACGAACATAAATACCACTTATGTTTTGAATGATGTTTTTCACAGTTCTGTTGATGTGATTGTTAGCACGCTAAACGCGAAATACTGATTTGTTGCAAAACAACAAGAAGAATAAGAAGAAGAAGAAGAAGAAGAAGAAGAAGAAGAAGAAGAAGAAGAAGAAGAACAAGAAGAAAAAGAAAAAGGAGGAGGAGAGAAAGACTCTCTATTTCTCTCTATCATTTTGACATGAAAGGTCACATAGTGCTTTAAGCAGGGCCGTATCCAGGATTTTGTCGAGGGGAGGGGAGGTGGGAGGGGCGAGA
>NW_007476371.1:0-308 GCF_000475195.1 Diaphorina citri
CTCTACCATTGCACATGTGACATGTTTGGCAACAATGCCTATTTTTTTTGCTGTCACATTGATCTGGACACACTATAAAAATGTGGAACAGTTTATTTCATAGGAGATTATATTATCTACATGGGTAGGTACTTACTACGTAAACAGGTAGGTAATAAACAAAGTCGGGATTAACCCTTTCACCCCCGGACTTATTTTAGGAAGAATCTTTCAATTTTTCTGATTAGGTATCATTATTTGGGCTATAAATAAGATCTCTAGAAAGTTTCATTTCCTCCTAGGTCTCCTAGGACTTTTTTTTTTTTTTT
>NW_007476372.1:0-308 GCF_000475195.1 Diaphorina citri
GTAGGACTGTTCATTCATTCATGAAAACAAAGCACAATGAATGGAATACTAGTGTCGAACGTAAGAAATATCCGAGGGGACACTAGGTACGAATATGAATAGCATAGACATTGGTTAATATGGCACATCCACTACTGTACTGTGCGAGAATACGAGAATGAGTACTAATGAGTAGGTACATAGCATGTATTTTGGTTGAGATGACATATCCACTACTGTGTAACTAGATAGGTACAATGCAAAGTACAATAGCGGTATCGTTAGTATTTCACTATTTTGTCCAATTTCGCGAACATGTATTTATTTTA
>NW_007476373.1:0-308 GCF_000475195.1 Diaphorina citri
AAGACTCGACATATATTATGTACCTTCCTCCTAAGAATTAACTAGAAACTGGGTACGAGTATTTGTCCGTAATGTAAAGTTCACTGTGTAGCTCGTAAGTACAACAAAAGTTTCCACAGGTAGGTATATTTATAGCTGGTAATATAGGTAGATATCCAATGTGCCAAAATTTAACATTAGTGCCGTCACTTTAGTTATTAGTACAAGTACAGTGTCATAACCAGTAGGTGACAAACACAAAGTTTCAACTCAATTATAAAACTTGAACACAAATGACTAAAAAATTGAGGTTAAATTTGTGAATGGAA
>NW_007476374.1:0-308 GCF_000475195.1 Diaphorina citri
TTGTCCAATAAAGTTGTTTAGAGCAGTTAATGCAGTTTTACAGCGATTCAGTTTTAGAGGTAAAATAAAGGATTCAAAACTGTATCAAAACTGAGTCAAAAACAAAACATGAGGAGCAGCCAGTAAGAAGGGCCATATCCGGAAAATCTAGTTTCGAGATAAACAACTTTTATGTCATAAAAGGACTTTTCAGTCCTATTCGAGCAGGATGAACAAGGTATATTTCATTCTAACTGGCCAGCCTAGTTAGCTTAGTTGGTAGTGCGTCTGCCTTGTAAGCGCTAGGCCGCGGGTTCGATTCCCGCCCG
>NW_007476375.1:0-308 GCF_000475195.1 Diaphorina citri
GATATTATGTTAGTTTTCCGTGGCGGGATACATCCAAGTCGGATGTTCAATCGAATTATGGTCTCGCGTTTGGTCGTTTAAATTCCTTATTAAAACGTCACAAAGACGACGGTCTCTTGGAATCGTGCGAGAATACGTTTCAAGAACAAATCAAACTTGGAGTATTGGAAAAAGTAGACGCGGGTTTCGAAAAGGTTGATTCGTGCAATTACTTACCTTTCCATGCAGTTATAAAGAAAAATAGCGAGACAACAAAAGTTCGATTTGTAATGGACGCGTCAGCAAAACAAATTCGGTCAAAACCTTCT
>NW_007476376.1:0-308 GCF_000475195.1 Diaphorina citri
AAATCCGCGAACATAATCGCCAAATCCGCGAACAAAATCGCGAAATCCGCGAACATAAATTTTTTTTTTTTTTTTTTTTTCGGCAAATCCGCGAACATAATCGCCAAATCCGCGAACATAATCGCGAAATCACATAGGTACGATATGTACATAGGTACGATAGGTGATAGGTAACATACCTATTATTAAAAACAGATAAACAAAATACAGTTGAACCTGGATAAACGAGCATCCAAGGGACCAGCTCATTTTTTCGTTTAAGGCGGTTTAATACAACATTTTCTCGTTTAAAAAGGTTTAGCAAAGTG
>NW_007476377.1:0-308 GCF_000475195.1 Diaphorina citri
ACCTCCCCCTTTCTTCCAGATAATGTGGGACACCATTTCCATTATGAGCTTTCGGTTGTGCGTTTAAGAGACATATTTCAAACCAATGCGTAGAGTCTTACAATAATTGTGATCATCTTACATTTTTCTGATGTCACCATGGCCAAACGCATTAGTTTTCCATATGACTACTGTCAATTTGTATTGAGCAATTCAGGCACTTGTGAATTCGGACGATTACCTATCGGCTTAAAAACAGCCCCGATTATATTCGACCTTTTTATACGTTGCACAAATTACATTGCATTGTTATCATATTCCATGATTAT
>NW_007476378.1:0-308 GCF_000475195.1 Diaphorina citri
GGGGGGGGGTTTCGCCTGATAGCCTTATAACGAGTTTTCGCCAAATAACGTTAAATATTTGTCTTACTTTATCATGGACACTCGTTGCTATCTTGAAAGCCCAGAAGAGGTTAGGTAGTAGAACAGCCGCGGTTCGGGTTCTAGCTGGCCTAGCATGTTCATTTTCAAAATTTCGACCTTTTTTTTACAACCAAAGTTTTCAAAATTTGATTTTTACTTTCTTTTTCGATTACCTATTTCTTTAAAAAAATCTTTTACTTTCTATTTTTCCTGATAGCCTTATAACTTTTCCTTCTGATACCTTTTGT
>NW_007476379.1:0-308 GCF_000475195.1 Diaphorina citri
TATCCTTCCAATAACACCAGCCCCCTCACCAACGCCCCCCTTCTACCTCAAAATTAAATTATATTCTTGCTACACCCCCACACTCATTTCTATTCTGAACACAAAGGATTTGGAGCTATGTATTGTTTCGGCACAGACAACACGGACCCCCTGGAAAATGTGGCCTAGGTGTGTTGAGTCCTGTAGCCCTTTCCACGGAAGTATGGGTTGTGACTTTGTCGAAATGTACACAACTGAGGGGCCAAGAGGTAAACCGGACTAACCCCCATTTTTGAACATTTTCAATTTTTTTTTTCTTACCAACCCAC
>NW_007476380.1:0-308 GCF_000475195.1 Diaphorina citri
AACGTGACAATGTTATCGTTTTAGCAAAGTTTCAGAAAATTGTAAAACTTGATGTAAAATGTAACAATATCCCCATTTTCACATTATAGGTGGGTATGGGTACACAAAACCTAATCTACATTCTGTCAGTACTTAGTTACTTACCTACCTTCCTATCTACATTAGGTATACGTACTTTAAAAGCTTGTTTAGGTAAATGATACACTTAGGGGTAGGCAGGGAAGTCGGGCCAAAGTGATCCCTACTCTCTAGTCTACAATTTAATCAAATAGGTAATTTCAAAATTCTATGGCTTTAACTCCTAACCT
>NW_007476381.1:0-308 GCF_000475195.1 Diaphorina citri
GAAGGAGCATACAAAGAAGAGTGAGAACAAGAAGCTCAAGTAGGGCAATTGTGAATAACGGAGGAAAATGTCCATAAGAAGAAAAAGAAGGAGGAGAAGAAGAAGAAGAAGAAGGAAGTAAGAAAAATCGTTTACCATTTGTTAACGGTTTTTTTCTCTTCAAAGTTCTTTGTGTTTGTGAGAAGGAGAAAGAAAAGGGTTCCTCAGTCTCTCTCTCTCTCTCTCTCTAGCTGACTCCAGAACAGCTTTCCATATTTGTACTTTTATACATGAACTTCAATGAGCCCAAATTTCGACAGATAACGAAT
>NW_007476382.1:0-308 GCF_000475195.1 Diaphorina citri
GCATCATCAAGACCAGTAAGTTTTCAACACTCCCCTATCTTCAAAGAATCGAACCTGGATAATATAGTATACTCTTATCCTGCAGGGATGAGAATAGTCCTTGTGAGTCCCTCGGAATCTAGCCAAGATCTTGTATAATATCTTGACTTAAGTAGATCTTGTATAACTTAACTTAAGTACGTCTTATTTGGTGATGATCCAGATAAAAGGGCTTTGTTTGTGCAGACTTTAAGACTTGGTCGTAGCATTTCGAATACGAAAATTTAGACATACTCAAGAGCACGACATCAAACGCTCAAGAGGAATTT
>NW_007476383.1:0-308 GCF_000475195.1 Diaphorina citri
TTCTCTCATTAACACCAGCAGCCCGGGTCCACACCGAATGAAGGTAAAGCGCTCTCAATTAATTTTCTTCTAAAAAAATAATAAGATTTCTAACTATGTATTGAATGTTGGAAATCCTAAACGAGCTAAGTGACAGAAAGCAAGACCGATTACCCTCCGGCAACGTTTCCCAAAAATTGCGCAATTGTTGCAAAAAATTTCGAATGTTTAGCAACTTCACATTCACACTTAGTCGACGGCCATCGATCGTCGAGGTAAATCTATTATGTCGAGGCAGTGTGGACGGTTTCAAACGACATCGATTGACG
>NW_007476384.1:0-308 GCF_000475195.1 Diaphorina citri
TTTATGATGATAGTGCCAACAACTAATCTATGGTCTCCACCCATTGCTACGCTCGGTATGACTTTCACGTCCAACAGCCATTTCTTCATACTTTCAGTTACCATTATGAGGTCAATCATTGTTTTGAACCTCCCATCCCAGCTGTATCTTGTGACTTTATGGCTTTCACGTTTTCTGAACCAGGTGTTGCCGACGATCATTTCATTCCTCAAACAAAAGTCCAGTAAATTTTCCCCTTCATCATTTCTGTTTCCATAACTCCACGGTCCTATGATGTTATCAAATCCGTTTCTTTCTTTGCCAACTTG
>NW_007476385.1:0-308 GCF_000475195.1 Diaphorina citri
ATCTACAGTTTTCTCAATAGTCTCAACACAGAACCAAGTACCATTCGAACAACCACCGAATCGTCTCAGAATATTGCAGTCAAGCATGGAAATATAAAGCCTGAAGAAGCTATTTAACAACACATTCTCAGAAGGTGAAAAAATGACACAATAAGCACCCAAAATAATTGCTAAAACGTCAGAAAGAAACGGTCTAAACCTACAGAATAATTGTTACCAAAGGATCCAAAAATAGAAGCAGGGGTAAAAAATCCATGGACGGACAAACAAAATGCATAGCATACGTAAATCTCAAGTTTAATTTTAGA
>NW_007476386.1:0-308 GCF_000475195.1 Diaphorina citri
TGTCGATGGTGGGATTCGAACCCGGGACCTTCTGCATGGCAAGCAAGCGCGTTACCACTGGACCAACCGTGCCCCCCTTGGACCGTGCCCGACGGCAAGCCTCCAACCTTATTTTATGCTCTCTTCAAACCATGCTCCATATTATTATTATTACACCTCCGCGGTCGGTATCACACTAGGCTTGCACTCCGGATGTCCCGGGTTCGATTCCTGGAGTTTTTTTGGACTCTGATGTGTTTGGAGTCCGGCGTTCCGAGAACGAACTTTATAAGTTCGCCCCCGGCGAGAATCGATCCCGCGGCTGACGC
>NW_007476387.1:0-308 GCF_000475195.1 Diaphorina citri
CCACCGAGGCAGGTATTGAGTAGGTAGTTGTAACCAAGAAAAAGCCGGGCTAGGCATTCTTGCGTAGAAGCGCTCAATTATTCTTAGGGGATAATATTGGGTACCTACCTAAACGATAAAATGATAGACCTTCGACCCTTCTTTATTAAATTATCACGAGTATTAGAAAGACATCATTTCCCCTCCCTCTCTCCAATATCCACCCTCTCTCTCCCCCTCCAATTCCCCTTCATCCAAATCACCTTCCTCGACCGAAAATCCAGCGGAGTTTTCAGACAACCGGTGATTTGTCAACCGTAAACGTTGGA
>NW_007476388.1:0-308 GCF_000475195.1 Diaphorina citri
TTTTTTATTTTTCAATAAGTGTTTTTACTTTCCTTATCCCATAGGAAGGAAAGTAATTTAATCGGGTCAAATTTTCGATGGTCAGTTTTTCAAAGAGGATAAAGGGAACTGTAACAATAGATGTCTTATCAAAAAGAAGATGACGGGATTTGGAGAAAGTCCGCCGTTTCGAGGATGAACCTTGTCTATTTAGGATAAAGTTCGTCCCTGCCTGGAGGGAATCGAACCTGCGACCTTAGCACTACCAAACTTTCGTTCTCTCTCTCTCTCTCTCTCTCTCTCTCTCTCTCTCTCTCTCTCTCTCTCTT
>NW_007476389.1:0-308 GCF_000475195.1 Diaphorina citri
CAGTTTGAAAATTGTGCTTCGAGAGGAACCTACGTTTTTTCACAATTGTCTGTTTTTTCCCTTAAGAAACTGAAGTTTTGTAGCTAAGGTTTGTAGACTGTGTATTGAGCTTTCAAGTGACTTTTTCATTTTTTCTGGACTTAAAATATAATTCTCAATAGATTTAAATGCATTGCAATAATTTTATGAGAATACTTTTTAAATAAATGGTAAAAAAAGGTGCAGTGTCAGAGTTCCGAACGGTGTAGAAATAATCGTCCCGGGTAACAAGTATTTCACATGAATGTTTTCTCAAATGTACCATTGTT
>NW_007476390.1:0-308 GCF_000475195.1 Diaphorina citri
AACAAAACACCCATTCATCCAAATATACCTAAAGGACAAAATATCGTATCTACTGTTTTTAATTACTTTCCCAGTTAACGTATATCCAATCTTCTGGTAATTATTAGCAGATAATATTAGGTATTTGAACCTACAGCATAAAATGTATGAGTAGGTACGTAAATACTGTGACTATCCCACATAGGGGTGCTACATACTTATATCTACCTGTTGGAATTTTCTACAATACCTAACATTGTTTGCTAACACGATGACAATTACAGACGCACCATCATCAGCCCTATAACATTCCACTTTAGAAAAATGTC
>NW_007476391.1:0-308 GCF_000475195.1 Diaphorina citri
TTCATATCACGGTTATCAGCTCTTTTAAACTCTAAAATTAGAAGCCAAATGCTTTGTTCAAAGATTCGTATTTTATTTAATAATAAAGTATCTACATTTTTCGAACATACCTACTCGTAGAAGTGGTTCATCTTTTATTTACCCAACCTAAATTCGCAATAGACGATCTAATACTCACCAGACCTAGCGCAGCGCTGCTTAACTTGAAATTTGAAATAACTTTGCCAATTTTGTGCAAGGAGAAAAGGAGATGCTCAGCAGTTTCGAACTCGGGACTTTCGCATTGCTGATGACTTACCATCACATTG
>NW_007476392.1:0-308 GCF_000475195.1 Diaphorina citri
TTTCTTTTGACCTTTGGGGTATTTATCAAGAAAACATGTTTCTTCTCCTCCTCTGTTTCTCTTTCCTTTTTGGCGTTTCCTTGTTTCCGAAATTCAAACATTTTTTTCCCTTTTATGATTTTCGTTCATTTGTTTTTTAATGAAAATCGGAGAAAAGTGCCCGCGGTAATGCTGATTTTTTCCCCTTACGAGAAAAAGTTATGAAGGTACATTTTTTTCGGTATGTCATAAGCAGAAATTTCATTTTTGTATCCAATATGACGTCAGAGTCAGAGAGCCACGAAAAAAAAAAAAAAAAAAAAAAAAAT
>NW_007476393.1:0-308 GCF_000475195.1 Diaphorina citri
GGTTAAAATCTTATCTTTCCAACAGAAAACAGAAAGTTAAACTAAATAACATATATAGTAATGGTTCAACTCCTCTTTATGGTTTAAGTCAAGGCACTGTCCTTTCTCCGTTATTATATATATTATATACCAATAATATTACTTTAATTACTGAAGCTAAAGTATATACTTTTGCTGACGACACTCTTTTAATTTATGTAGGTGATAATTGGGATCAAATACACGAAACGGCCAATGTAGATATCAATAAAGTTAATAAATGGTTTAAAGAAATGTCTCTTCATATTAGTCCTGAAAAAACCAACTAT
>NW_007476394.1:0-308 GCF_000475195.1 Diaphorina citri
ATCTTTTCATAATAAGTTGAAGAAAGTCTACTTCCAAAGGAAACCCAATAAAAGAATGGGTGATCTTTTGGATGTGCTATTTACAATTGAGCAAGATGACTATGCAGCAAGTGTTCGAACCTGATCACGTTATACGTTGAATATCCTTCCCTTCCTAAATTTCCTTAATCGCACCGTGTACGGTCGCCCTATCGCCTATCGGCGTGCCAATCCCAACACACCGTGTGTACTGTGTAGTACACTTGGATCAGCTGATATCACAACGAGCACCAAAGCGACTTGTTGTGCCTACACCCGGCATGCATCGG
>NW_007476395.1:0-308 GCF_000475195.1 Diaphorina citri
ACTTCCGAATTGGTCAATCCCATCTCCTAATTTATTATTATTTTCGTTAAAACTGGGTACATGATAAACTAATAAGTACCTATCTATTAAATAGTTGAAGTTATCTGCTTGTCGGTAAGTACAGGTACCGTTGAAAGGTGACGTCCGCTTAGAATGAGCTAGTTCTAGTAGAACTAGCTCATTCTTCCAATCTTGAACACGAAAATTCTGTTGGTTTTCTGTCAAACTGAAAGAAACATTCCCTAATTAACATAGACAGCATTTACATTGTTTCCGAGAGTAGAACCATATAATTTACTTGTAAGTAC
>NW_007476396.1:0-308 GCF_000475195.1 Diaphorina citri
GCCGTTGGTTGCCAGGGTCTGGCTGGGGGACGGTAAACAGGGAGTATACCAGTCTGAATTTCCCCTTGCTAAAGATATAGCAAAGGTTGAGTGCGAAGGGCATCCACTCGTAAAATTTGTAGCTAAAACCAAATGTCAGTCCAAAGCAATCACCCTAGTAGGGCTGATTGAGAGGCTGACGAAAAACGCCGACCCCGTCTGTACACGGGGAAAGGCGATGAAAAAGATTGCCAGCCTAGTTAGCTTGGAAGTTAGTACGTCTGCCTTGTAAACGCTAGGCTGCGGGTTCGATTTCCGTCCGGGACGGA
>NW_007476397.1:0-308 GCF_000475195.1 Diaphorina citri
GGATCGACGGTACTGAAGCTGTTCCATGCACAGGAGCTTATGTCTGTAGTTATAGGTAAGTGTTTCTCTCTCTTGGGTGGGTTACAATCTATTGATTGGTTGGTAACAGCAATGTGGTTCTCCTTTTCCATTCTGTTTGATCTTCTACTATCCTCTTCATCTCCACATAACTCCTACGTCCCATATCTTATCTGATCCATGTATTCTTTTCTTGGCCTCCCGCGTTGAAGTGATTAAGTAAGACTCTTTTTATCAAGCAAAAGAATAAAGGAAGACTAAGAAATCCTGAATCTAAAATCTCAATCGAT
>NW_007476398.1:0-308 GCF_000475195.1 Diaphorina citri
AATTATTTATTTATTTATTTATTTTTACAAATTTACGGATTGAAAAAGAAAAAAAATCCATAAATTAATTGATATAGCTTTATTACTTACTCCAATTTTGATTGTGGACAAGAGCAGACATTGACCTGTCCAATTAGTCTGATTAATTAATTAATTAGTGCAAGTGAAATTCAATCTACATAATTATGTACGTAGACCAATGAGCCACAAGACTTGAACTGTGCCAGTGTGCAACAAGCAGGCAGACATTGTAGCCATCAAAAACTTACCCGGAAATATTCATAAGGCTGTCCGGTTCTCTTGAGCAG
>NW_007476399.1:0-308 GCF_000475195.1 Diaphorina citri
GGAGATGTATTATGTTTATTATTAATTGTAAAAATAAAATGTTACCATGTTTCAATTCAATTCAATTCTTCTTCTTCTTCTTCTTCTTCTTCCTCTTCTTCTTCTTCTTCTTCCTTTTCTTCTTTTAATGACTACCTAATAAAGTTTTTCGTAATGTGTTTATTCCCAGAAGCGCTCTCTTTGCCAAAGCTTCACACGATTTCAGCAAAACTTTTTTTTATTTAATTTAATTTTCTTTTTTGCACTTTGCATCCTTTTTTTTAGTTGTTGCAGGTCCATTAATAGTTTCTTTTTTTTTTTACTTTTAA
>NW_007476400.1:0-308 GCF_000475195.1 Diaphorina citri
TTACCTGAATAACAATTACAAATACCTCATTAAAAAAAGTTAAAACAATAATAAGTAATAGTAAGAATCCTAAATATATACAGCGCCTTGTGTAACTGACTGACTGACTCACTCACTCACTGACTCACTTACTCATACTAATTCTAACCCACTTCTAGATGAGCTAGGAAGATGCGGTTTTCACCATTGGATTCCTTATTTTTTGTAGGTACTGGGAAAAATCGAAAACCCCCGAAATTCTAAACCGTTCCCGAGATATTGACGTTTTTTAGTTCCCCCATAAGAAATACACAGGGAACAAGGTTTGA
>NW_007476401.1:0-308 GCF_000475195.1 Diaphorina citri
TGAAGTTTTTTCTAAAGATTTCAGGAATAGGTCACTGATATGCAAATCTAGTGTGATTCCCACTTGGCCTTTTAGGTTTTTCTTTTGTTATTGTAGTAATAACATAGCTTACACCAAGGAGTAAATATTATCTGCTTTAAAGAAAGAAAAAAAAATCCGATTGCTAATTATATCTTTAAAAACTCTTGTAGAAACAACCAGCTAGACTTCTGTCAGTACCAACTATGCTCAAGTGTGTTTCATTTTCCAGGGAGAACAAAGTTTGGAAGCGCACAGTACAATGTTGTCTGCTCAACGGAGGCGTGTTC
>NW_007476402.1:0-308 GCF_000475195.1 Diaphorina citri
ACTACAGCATTAGTTGTGAAATCTGTACTAATAATAGTTAACAAGTATTGAAATTTTCTTTGCAATAGATTTTTCGAAAGTGTGGCTTCTTCTTCCTCTTCTTTCTTGAATTGACTATTGAGAACACAGAATGTTTGTCAAAACCAAATTTCATGGCATTGCTGCAGTACTAGTACTAGAGTATGTAACTCTATCATACATGAATAAATACCTACATAGGAAAAGCGACAGGGACAATCTTGCAGAGGAAAAAAAAAATATAAATTGGAGGTGAAAAAAAAAAGAAAAAAAAAAAAGAAACAAATTTT
>NW_007476403.1:0-308 GCF_000475195.1 Diaphorina citri
AATACAAAGTGGTAAATGTTGGTAAAGCACGACTGAAGTCTGGTTTGTTTCGGAAACCAACGGAGTACCTAACTCAAAGCAATATTTTCGCTTTAATGTCTTTACGGGACCACAGATTAGGTGCGGCATTTAGGAAATCAGGAAGGAGCATTTTACAAGCTCAATTACATTCGCTTGATCTGGCAATTCTGATGGAAGGCTTTCCAAATGAGTGCACACTAATCTGGATATTAGAGGTACATGCTTTCTCCAAACCATGCTTCTTTTTCTCTCCCCTTGCTCCCAGGCTCCCACCGTGTTTTCTCTTT
>NW_007476404.1:0-308 GCF_000475195.1 Diaphorina citri
TCAGCTACCCAAGGACCCAGTACTTAGCACAGACATGTATGTATGTAAGTCAGAGATTGTACACTGTACAAAGATGATAAATAATCAGTGCTGGGTTTTCGGCCATAATGGTGGGGAAAGTAGTCTTATAGGGAGTGCTGAGGGACTTTTTGACGTGTGTCGCCGAAAGGAGGGTAAAACACCCGTCACCAAAAACCATAGCAGTTAGACGGAGACGTGTTAAACCCCTATCAAACAAGTTAGTAGGTACCTATCTTATCAAGACCGTATTCAAAATTTCAAATCTACTTTCCCAAATTCTTATATCT
>NW_007476405.1:0-308 GCF_000475195.1 Diaphorina citri
TCACTGGTAATGTCTGCTCCAGGATATGTCTTACTTTGCAGTACACATTTCATATGCTTTCTTCTCACTATGATGTAGTCAATCTGGAAGTGTTCTGTTCCTCCTGGTTTTGTCCACGTATATCTCCTTTTGACAGGTTGTTTGAAAAGAGTGTTAGTTATGATGAAATCCTTTTCTTTGCAAAAATCAATTAATCTTTGTCCACGCCTATTCCTTCGACCGTATCCATAGTTTCCGGTCACATTGTCTTCTTTTATATCTCCTACTACAGCGTTCCAGTCTCCTAGAACGATGAGTGTGTCGTTATT
>NW_007476406.1:0-308 GCF_000475195.1 Diaphorina citri
GTTCACGATTTACCGGTATTTTTTAAATCGATTTATCTCGGGATCTATAAATCGTAGGAGAAAAAGAAAAATTCCGTTGGTCCTCATTTTTCCTGCCCTATGACTTTGAAACATCACCCAAGTAAACGCAACTGTTCTATTCTGGTGGGGGGGATTGACTTTAATATACAACAAGTAAGCCTGATATGAGAAAGGAAAGGGGGAGAGAAAACACTAAAAAAGGGGTAAGCATGTATGCCATGGATATGAGAGGTAGTATTATAAGAGGAGTATAGACAGGTGAGAGAAGGATGGGGGAGGAGGTACTA
>NW_007476407.1:0-308 GCF_000475195.1 Diaphorina citri
TTTTCCACAAGTTTGGCCATGCCTCGGGATGAACTAGCGGGATTCCGGAGCGAAGCGACGGAATTCAGCTAGTAGTAAACAAAAGCTGAAACTGGCCACATATATCAAGGAAGGTAAATGAGGAAAAGTAACGAGACCAATCCCCCCCTAGTAGGTACCTGTGCTGTATATCAGGCAAAAATGTAGATACTTCATCTCACAGATGAGTTGGGCCAGACGGGTTAAAGCCAGGAGGGTTAAAAATCATATTTTCTTCAAGAATTTACATTAATTGTACATCAATGGGTTCACACCAGGTAGATAATAAA
>NW_007476408.1:0-308 GCF_000475195.1 Diaphorina citri
TTTGTATCTAGGATTGTAGGAAGATTAATTGCAGAAATATCAATAGGTGGGTAGATATTTTGATGGGCATGTTTTGTCATAATTTTATTGTTACACACTATGAGAAAAGTTACCTATAATAGATAACGATTCACAACCTATGTAAATTGATAGTAGATAGTAGTAATGGTTTGCTAGAAAAGTATTATTTAAAGAAATTGTATCCAACATTTTTCTTTAAATTAGATAGGTAAAGCTAATGTACCTACTTGTTCTAGTTCTACTTAGTACAGCCTCTATTAACTATATTAAGGCTCTAACTTTGGTTT
>NW_007476409.1:0-308 GCF_000475195.1 Diaphorina citri
ATATGCAATAATTCTACTACTAGCATATGGTAAACTCCTAAATAGTACTTCTTAAAAAGAATCAGAGCCATAGTCTCTAGACTTACACTTACCGTTTTTTAAATACTTTCTATTACCCACATCAATAAAATTAAAAGTTGTTAGTGATTTTAAAATTGATTTACTAATATTAGTTTGAAGCTGTAAAGACTGTAGCGAGGACTTACACTTACCGTTTTTTAAATACTTTTTATTACCCACATCAATAAAATTAAAAGTTGTTAGTGATTTTAAAATTGATTTACTAATATTAGTTTGAAGCTGTAAAG
>NW_007476410.1:0-308 GCF_000475195.1 Diaphorina citri
CTGAGAAGGTTTTTGCTAAAAGGTTTAGTTAAACAATGTGGAATGATCGTTTTTCTTGAAAAAGTGCATCAAAAGTACACCCGTGGACAAAAAAATCGGAACAAATTTTACAATCTTGGGGATTTGTACTCATAATTTTGGGGATATGTGTGTAGGTAAGTAGTGTGGAAAAAGTTGCAAAATCTAATTATTGCATTTAGTCGTTCTTGAGTTATCGAGTGACAAACTTTCGTTGGTATATGAGCTTTCATACCGAATTGTTTCCTATACCTGTGTGACACCCCCCGCAAAAAAAAAAAAAAAAAAAC
>NW_007476411.1:0-308 GCF_000475195.1 Diaphorina citri
GAATTTTTCTTTTTCTTCTACGACTTCCAGATACCGAGATAAATCGATTTAAAAAATACCGGTAAATCGTGAAGTTTGGCGTCACGATGACGTCATAATTCATGACTCTCGCTTCGTTTGTTTGTGCGCAAGCGTTTCTGCGCATTTTGCCGTGAAATCTGACGTCACAACTCTTAGAACTTCTTCATTAGAACGGCAATTAAAAATTGAATTTTCGACCTTTTAAAGTCACTTTTTCGGAGTTTTGACCTCATATTTGGATTTTTCACAACTTTTTACGTAGGAATCGACCTTTTATTAATAATATT
>NW_007476412.1:0-308 GCF_000475195.1 Diaphorina citri
GCCCTTTTTAGTTCACTTATCATATAATAAAGAAAGTATTCTATAGGTGACTGAACTTGTAGTACTGAAACACCCTGTACACATACACCCTCTAATACGAACTAATATACGTCCTCTATAAATATATGACACACAGTATTAATATTAACCCTTGCCCGTTTCAATATGAATCAAAATTATTTCCTGTCCTTTTCACTTCCTCTCTTCTCTTTCTCCTCCTCCTTCTCCTTCCCCTATTCCTCATCCTCTTCCTCCTCCTCTTCCTCCTCCTCCTCCTATTCCTCATCCTCCTCCCACCCTTCCCTTCT
>NW_007476413.1:0-308 GCF_000475195.1 Diaphorina citri
ATAAAATTTTCAGGGATTAATCTACTCATCAATACGCAACTTTTGACATATCAGGCGTTTCGAAATTCGAAAAAAAAAATTTCCATCCCTATAGTTTCACTCCACCCTAATAAGCAGGGTCTCAACGATTTCAGTCCATCCTGTGTTCCTTCCACCGATTTGTTTTACATTCTTTTTTCTTCCAATGAAGAGTTTGTGATTCCCCGAGAGCAAAATATTTCAAGCAAAATGCGCTCGTACCACTCGTAGCCCAAGGTCTAGCAAATGGAACCTAGCGCCTAGCCTCGTGCGACCTATAAAAAGATAAC
>NW_007476414.1:0-308 GCF_000475195.1 Diaphorina citri
GAAACTTTTGGTTAAGACCGGTGCAACGGTTGGCGGCATTTTACCGCTTTTTGGCGGGTTTCGGTGTAATTTAACAATCTCTCGGGAATGGTATGAGCTAGAGACTTGAAATTTGGCATGTAGTTCACAAATGTGACAAGGATGCAACACCAAACGTTTGGTCGAGATGGTTGCTGCGCTTGGCGTTATTTTGACCACTTTTGGGCAGATTTCGACCGTTTTTTGCCGGCTTTCAGCTAAAGCGACAAAACGGTTAGAGATATTGTAAAAGTTAGGGTAAAAGAACACTCAAATAAGCATCATTCAAT
>NW_007476415.1:0-308 GCF_000475195.1 Diaphorina citri
GGTTGGCGTTTTTCGTCAGCCCTCCACCAGCCCTAGGTAAAAATATCGCTTTTGGGCTGACATTTGGTTTTGGCTATATTTTTTTTACGAGTGGATGCCCTGCTTCGCACTCAACCTTTGCCATTTCTTTAGCAAGTGAAATTTCAGGCTGTTATCCTCCCTGTTGAAAGTTCCCCAGCCAGACTAAGCTGGTCTACTCCCTGATTAAACTTCTCTCATATCTTATATCCGGACCAGTAGAGTATAATAATAATAGTGCTTATTTATACTGTTCGCATAGGACTGAAAAGTCCCTTTACTCCAGCAGT
>NW_007476416.1:0-308 GCF_000475195.1 Diaphorina citri
TCTCACACAAATGAGCTCTGATCTTGAAATTTGTCGCGACGACCTATGAAATCAAAGCGAGAAAGTTTTAGATAACACCTCAGTCGATTAATTAAGACCGGTTTTAGCGTCACCTATGTTAAGCTACGCCGAGCAAGGCCAATAAAAGGATGGGTGACTTAAGGAATAAAGGGAGAACGGGCTCCAGTCATGATTTTAAATCATTACATGAAAGTAAAATTAAAAATCAAATCAATAATAATAATAAACTGAATATTAAACAAATTAGGTAGGTACATAGGTACTGATTTTCTTTAATCACGATCGAA
>NW_007476417.1:0-308 GCF_000475195.1 Diaphorina citri
CTTCTGCCACCGTAGTATCTTCATATCTTGTTCATTTCACATTCTCTTGTCTTTTATTTCTCAGCATGCTTTTATGCTGTGCATTATTATTGTCCTGAATTAAATTTCCGAAGCTCAAAACTCTCTACGCTTTTGATTAAAATATTGTATGCTCTACGGAAAGCCACATGAGAGTTTGAGAGTCATGTAGTCAACTAAAGTAGGCGATAGTCAAGAGTTTCTCTGACTTAACAAGAGTTCGAGTCTTGATCTAACTGCGGACATAACTTATTTAATTTGAACTGAACATTGCTACAGTTTTCATCATA
>NW_007476418.1:0-308 GCF_000475195.1 Diaphorina citri
CATGCTGCAGGTTGCTGTTGCCGGTTGCTTCCTAAATTGCCCCAGTGTAAAGGTACCTTTAATAATAAAAGGTATAGTGGACGGACTATTGTATTCGCTTCGGTGTCTGTCTGTCTGTTCCCCATAGAAGGACTCATCCAAACCTGGTCAACCTATATATCAAATTAAAGGTCTTTTTACCGCAGGAACACGAAAGAGGTGGTGCAAATTTTGTCCAGAAAACCATAAAGCCAAAAAACCCAAAAAAACTGGTTTTTGGGGGATTTTTTTTTTTTTTTTCCACATTTTCTCACACAAATGAGCCCATA
>NW_007476419.1:0-308 GCF_000475195.1 Diaphorina citri
CTGTTCATAAAGTTTGATGAAAATTCCCATAGATGGCGCCATCTGATTCATTCTTCGAAATTTGAAAATGAAAACGGTCTCATTTTGTTGTACACATTTTTTTTTTTACCTATTCTAACAGTTAATTTTAAAAAGAAATACCTAAATGAGTATAACACTAGGTTGATAAATTCTGAAAATCGTCTCATCAAGAGACTGTAATCAATTGATTTTATAAATACTTAACATATTCATCATCATCATTGAGTAGCGTCATCGTGGTCGATGGTTGCCAAGTTTGATAATGCTGTATTGACGGTAGATCTGAA
>NW_007476420.1:0-308 GCF_000475195.1 Diaphorina citri
ACACACGACTATCACTTGAGTTCATGGGGACTTAGAAAGATGCAGTTCAAAGTTTTCCCATAATATTGTAGGTAATTTCGTTCATGATAGCCACACTGCCCTCACGTGAGGTGATAGCAGAATAGAATATACCTTGTTTATCCTGCCCGAATAGGACTCAACAGTCCCTTCACCCCAGCTTTATTTCCCCTCTTTAAAGCCTTTTAATACTACGGACGGTAGGTCGTTCACGCTTTAGTCTCATAACGCGTCCCACCCTCATATCACGTGTGCTCACGTGACGTAATAATAGTGTGTTTCTAAGTTTA
>NW_007476421.1:0-308 GCF_000475195.1 Diaphorina citri
AAAATATAAACCCCCAACAACCCCCCGCGTATTTATATGAGGCCGAAAACCACAAAAACACCATTTTTTCCCCTATAAATGTATACTTATCTCTTCCCCTCCCTAACTGTTGACCCTTCTTCTCTGCCTCTCCCCTCCTATCACCTATCACCCTATTTCTCTCTCTCCTCTTCCCCTCTCTCTTTCTACCCTCCCTCCCTCTTTTTCTCTCTCCACTCTTCTGACTCCATCTTTTGTCCTTTTCTCTACTCTCTATCTTCCATCTCTCTCTCTCCCTATCTGTTGTCTATTTTCTTTCCTCTCTCTCT
>NW_007476422.1:0-308 GCF_000475195.1 Diaphorina citri
TCCCGAGGACGAGTTGAAGGTGACAGGGTCCGTCTGATGAGCTTCGGTTTTGATTCACCCACGTACAGTCTGTGTAAATGATATCAATTCACCCATGTAACTCGTATCCAGGGTGATGTGATTATTGAAGTATTCAACGACACAGATTCGACAATCCAGCATGACTGGTTCGTCTGTCAGTTTTTACGCGATAGATCTCGAACGCTTATAGTTCGATATTGATACAATTGGGTAAACATCTTCAGCGAAAAAAAGACGATAAAAGACTACACGTGACTACTGGTAGTGTGACGTGTTTTTCTTCATAA
>NW_007476423.1:0-308 GCF_000475195.1 Diaphorina citri
GGTTAGGAGAAAGCCAGTTGATAAATTATATCATCCCCAAAGCGAAGAGAGAATTAAGACAGGATATTAGAAAGCCAGTCGATCTTACTCAATTAACATGTCGATGTTGTTGAACTTCGTGTTGGCCATCAGATTACTATGGTGCCTTAACACCGTGTTTATAAACTGGTTGAATTCCCCGTCCGAATCAAATATCATTGGAGAGATTTGTTCTCCCCAGACAGGACTCCTGAGTGATGGTGCACGGAGATCATAATATTGGTTCTCAAACACACATCCCAAGCTGGAGAATGCTGAAATACCTGGAA
>NW_007476424.1:0-308 GCF_000475195.1 Diaphorina citri
ATGTCATCCAACTTACACAGGTGAATTTGTAAGCTTGATTCGAGCCTTACATCCAATCGTGTGTGCTGACTGGGCCAAAGCCTTGCTCGGCGTAGCTTAACATAGGTGACGCTAAAACCGGTCTTAAATGATCGACTGAAGTGTTATCTAAAAAAAAAAAATCCTAAAAACCAGTTTTTTTGGTTTTTTGGCTTTATGGTTCTCTGGACAAAATTTGCACCACCATTTAAAAAAAACCAGGTTTTTTTGGTTTTTTGGCTTTATGGTTTTCTGGACAAAATTTGCACCACCATTTTCGTGATCCTGGT
>NW_007476425.1:0-308 GCF_000475195.1 Diaphorina citri
AAAAACACGAAATAAATCTGGATTATTTTTGAATTCGTTTCTAAGATAATCAGTTGATAAACAGCAAAAACAGTGTTGGTCGTTGATTGCTGAATTCCCGAGTGCCTACCAAATAATCAAGTTAACTCTTCTGCAAAATTATGTCATTATTCCTTTTGCCCATTTATTTGTGAAAGTGTAAGATACCTAGTGCAATATAATTACCAAGTTTCGCAACATACATTATTTGCGTGTAAAGAAATGTGTAATTTAATCATAACTACATACGTGCCTACGTGGTACTGTCAAATATTACTGTGCCCGCCCAA
>NW_007476426.1:0-308 GCF_000475195.1 Diaphorina citri
TTAGAGAAAATCAGTACCTATGTACCTACCTAATTTGTTTAATATTCAGTTTATTATCATTCTTGATTTGATAAAAAAATTTTATTTTACTTTCATGTAATGATTTAAAATCAAGACTAGAGCCCGTTCTCCCTTTATTCCCAATATAAGGTTCAAGTCACCCATCCATTTATTGGCCTTGATCGGCGTAGCTTAACATAGGTGACGCTAAAACCGGTCTTAAAATAACCACTGAAGTGTTATCTAAAACTTTCTCGCTTTGAGTTCATAGGTCGTCGCGACAAATTTCGAGATCAGAGCTCATTTGT
>NW_007476427.1:0-308 GCF_000475195.1 Diaphorina citri
GGCAGGGGGGCCCGCCGGAACCTTGTGTTTGGCAAACAATACGACTTGTTAACGTTTCTAAAATATTCTACACGCGAATGTATATGATATTTATTCAATGTATATCACCGTGTATATTTACTATGTATATTTACTTAACTTATCAACGTTCCTACATCTAGAAATTCACACCCTACAGTCTGTCTAGGATGTAGAACGACATATATGCTTCTCAATTCTCCGAGGAAAAACAGACAAAGCAAATGCCAAATGAAGCCGTAGGTAATACGAATAATACGATTCAATCAATGCAATTTCCAAGAGATAGA
>NW_007476428.1:0-308 GCF_000475195.1 Diaphorina citri
CTATAAGATCAAGAACACCCAAAATAAGCATCATTCAATAGGATGAGGAAAGTCGTGTGATGTTCACACCAGATTTTTCTTTATTATAATATCTCTGTTTATACACTGATGATGCCCAGTGGGCGAAACATGTCTGTTTTTCTAATAAATAAAAATACCCTATACCAACCCAGTGAAGAGTATAAGTTATTTCTTTTACATCTATTATTATGGAACTTCACAAAGTTACTGAGTCTTCCATCATGATCAGAGACAACCAAATGTCATATTGTCATGACATCATGCTATTTAGTCATATTTTAGCTTTT
>NW_007476429.1:0-308 GCF_000475195.1 Diaphorina citri
TAAATAAACGAATTCGCGAGTGTTTTTACTAGCCCTAATCTTTTACGAACCCGATCACGCCCACGTGTACGTAACAATATGTTACCGGCATTCTATATAATCCGGCATTTCATAAAATCCCTAGGTTTTTATTATGTACCTAATATGACCAATAATGACCAGGCATATACGAGATATTACTATCAATTTCATTACACTTTGCCTAAGAACGCTAGACATTTCATGCAATGACTAGGTATTACATAAAATACCAGTATTATACAGATTGCCGGTAACATATTTATATATTTACCATGAGGTATTGTATA
>NW_007476430.1:0-308 GCF_000475195.1 Diaphorina citri
TCATGCCACTTTCAACTTTTTGTTGAACAACTCTGAGTTGAACGACTAAAAAGTTGAACGTGAGAACCCCGTATTAGCTTAAAGAGTAGCGCGCCTGCCCTTGTGCGAGATTCCCGCCCGGAGCGAGCTTCACAAGATAAATGTTCGTTCTCGGAACGGCCGGCTTTCTCCTATCCTGTCCTCGTTCTCTCTAAGATTTTGGGACTCAAGTTGTTACAATCCATTCTACCTATCAACGCCTTTACACAAAAATCCAACCCGGGAGGGATTGGCGCGAACAAGACGCAAGACTATGTGTGGACATCTTT
>NW_007476431.1:0-308 GCF_000475195.1 Diaphorina citri
TACCTATGACGGTTATAGGTAATAATAATATTTTTATCCTCGTAAAATTTTACCATCAGAACTTTCTATGGCCAAATAGGTATGACTGATATTTTGGTTATAGGTCAAAGAATAATGTTCAATTTTACGACCACAACTGTTTTTACTATTGTCATGTTAATATTTATCATCACAAAATCCAATAAAATCTCACATTAAAATTTGGACCATGATCGTTTCTTTTGTCATGTTAATCTTTTATTGCCACAAAATCTAATAAAATTGGCGATAAAAGTCGGCTCCCAAACAAGTGGTTCAAAATGTGGGCA
>NW_007476432.1:0-308 GCF_000475195.1 Diaphorina citri
TGTGAACATCACCCGATTACATTACTTTCCTTCCTATAGGATAAGGAAAGTAAAAACACTTCCGTAAATCAGGAGTCAGGAGTCATCAGCCTTCATTCATCATCATTTCATTCTTGACTTTGTCTCCCCATTCTTCCAAATCCATTTTCTCCTTCTTCTACTTCTCCTCCTCCTTCTCTTCTTCTTCTTCTTCTTCTTCTTCATACTCCTCCTTCTTCTTTCTTCTTATTCTCCTCCTCCTTCTTCTCTTCCTCAAACAATTCTCTAACTTCTTCCCGAACATTCTTTCGCCCTATTCTTCTCACTTT
>NW_007476433.1:0-308 GCF_000475195.1 Diaphorina citri
CCGCCCGGATTTTAACCCCCACTTTTTTTCGAGGATTAAAAAAAAAAGAAGAAAAAAATAATGAAGAAGAAGAAGAAGTGAAAAATTGTATCTTCAAGGGAGGTTATGGGCCTCGTACTGAGTTGGCTCGGTAGGAGCTCAGTCACGCTGTGTTAAACCGCGGTACAAGTGTTCGAATCCGTATGTCGTCGCGACTTTTTTTTATTTTTGGTAAACAAAAAATTAGTCAATTTTTTTTTTACGGTTCACAAATTTTGATAATTAGTGTCCAATTAATTTTATGATCGAAAATTTCGACAACCGGTCAG
>NW_007476434.1:0-308 GCF_000475195.1 Diaphorina citri
AAAAGCAGAATTTTGAATTTGGACGAATCATATTGAAATATGAAATTGTAAATACTTTTCCATACTTTGGTGATTTAGGGCACTGATTTGGACTCGAACCACCAAACTATGGATTCGGATTCACTATCTTCTGTCTATCGCGCTGATTAATACACCACTGAGAATAGTGACACATCCACTATTTTGTTCAATTCACATTCTTTTTGCTTGGTAGCACTCTAATGTTTATAAATGCCAGCCTAGTTAGCTTGGTTGGTAGCGCGTCTGCCTTGTAAGCGCTAGGCCGCGGGTTCGATTCCCGCCCGGGG
>NW_007476435.1:0-308 GCF_000475195.1 Diaphorina citri
TGAACAAAATTCAATCTGATGTAGACATGAGACATGCATGCAATATTTCTACATTTTATATTTTCGCCACAGTAACAATATTTATAATCAAAACTCATGCGAATTCGTAATAAAAGCTTGTATTTCAAATACTCTTATAGGTATGTACAGTTACGTATCTATCTATGGGAAGGTAACTTGCGATATTTATTGAAAAGTTTGACCTTGAAAATAAATGATTTTTAGACTGTATTAGAATACGAATTTATTTTGTCTGACAAAATCGAAGAAATTTGATTTTGATTAGTTATTTTGAATTTTTACTTTCT
>NW_007476436.1:0-308 GCF_000475195.1 Diaphorina citri
AAACGTGGGGAAGACAAGGAAAATGGGAAAGTGAGTGATGAATAAGGGAAAACCCATAAGTCTCAAAAGAAAATAAACGTGATAAAACAAATGGGCATCCCATTTGAAATAAATGTTGACCCTTTGAATTCACATTATCCGTGATCAGATTTCTCTCTAATCTTCTTTTTTCCTTTTTCTGTCCTCTATAATATCCTTATTCCCTTCCCTATTCTTTCTCTCTTCTTTCTTTCTTTCTTTCTTTCTTTCTTTCTTTCTTTATTTCTCTCTTTCTCTCCTCTCTCCTCTCTGTCTCTCGTTTTTCTCTT
>NW_007476437.1:0-308 GCF_000475195.1 Diaphorina citri
GCTCTCAATGAGCAGAACAAACCTGTGAAAACCGTTTGTCTTTATCCCAAACCGTTTTCCGGAAAACTCCGGAAACCCTTTTGAATAATGGAAAATCTCAATTTTCAGACAAACCGTTGACAAATTTTTAACGGCCAGACCAATTTTAAATAGCTCTCAATGAGCAGAACAAACCTGTGGAAACCGATTGTCTTTATCCCAAACCGTTTTCCGGAAAACTCCGGAAAACTCTCCCATGCAGCCATTTCTAGTTGATTCAATGTTGATAGAATGTTTACAACATAATCAAGTTGAATATTCAACTGGTT
>NW_007476438.1:0-308 GCF_000475195.1 Diaphorina citri
GAATATACCCTGCTTATACTGCCAGAATGAGACTGAAAAGTCCCTTTACTCCCGCAGTCTAAGCAAGGTCTCATGTATCACAGCAAGCAAGGAATCTAGGACAGAAATTGACAGAATAGTGCAGAAAAAGTCCATAAATCTTGCAAGTCTATACCTTCAAGAAATAAGGATATCTATTTTATCATTTTGTGGGTTAAATCCTCGAAATCTATCCAAGGCCTTCAATTAGTTCTATTTTAACATTTTGTGGGTTATTTAAAGACAAAGATGATCCTAGGTAGGCTCATTGTTCCAAAATTAATCGAGAT
>NW_007476439.1:0-308 GCF_000475195.1 Diaphorina citri
ATTGAAAAAAAAAAAAAAAAAAAAAAAAACTTCTGGTGTTTTCATGTAGACCCAGCAACCAAATGGCAAGTATTGTGTCTCTAATCAACCATCTGATGAGAGACATACTGCGGCATGGATATGCTTCGACACAGACCATACGAGTCTAAGGTAGCAGTTGTTTCTTTACTACGAAATAAATGAGGCGGCGACGAACTTTTTTTTTATTTTAATCCAGGGTATTTGTAGTCTCTTCAAACTCACCATGTAATGTCTGTAAGCTTGGTATAGTGAATGTTAGCGATGAACGCGAACGGGCTAGCATGCTG
>NW_007476440.1:0-308 GCF_000475195.1 Diaphorina citri
TGGAGAATGGTGCGGAGTTCACAGAACAAAAATTCAGCTTTAAAAACCTTGCATACACTTGACTTCACATGTCATAAATGTTTACCTCCATATATACCCTATATGTATAGATATGTAAATAACTGAATGTAAATAAATAAATATCTGAATAAACATTATAAATAAACAGCAGTGGTGTGTGTGAGGTTTTCAAAATGGGAAACTATATAAACCAGGAATTTTCAACTTCCATGTGTACAGTCCACTTCAACTGGGAAGTCCGATGACCTTTGGGTGCGCACTCGTCAAAAAATAGCTCGTTGATTAAC
>NW_007476441.1:0-308 GCF_000475195.1 Diaphorina citri
TTTAGGGATAGGGGGTTTAACCCAGTGCTTCTCAAAGTTGTCACCACCATGGCCCACTTCTCAAGACTCCAATCTTCCTGAGGCTAACTCAGCCAGGGGACAAAGAAAAGCCAGTAACAGAAAATTGCACAGATGGGTACCATCAATGTGTAGCATTGCTTGACTTCAATGGTCCAATGGCCAGAAATAGAATGGTACCTAAATCATTTCATTTCTGGCTTTGAAGAAATAAGATTGTTGCTGGTTCCAATAAGTGGGTCAACAAGGAGGGACAGTGAAAAATCAAGAAAACTGTAAAAGTAGACCTG
>NW_007476442.1:0-308 GCF_000475195.1 Diaphorina citri
ATACGCCTAATGATGTTTTCGAAATGTTAACAATTAAACAATCACAATGCCTCGAATGCAAACAGTATGGTGATGTCTGGGGCTCTGCTTCTACGTGCATCGTGAAACGATCCGCTCTGAAACACTTTTCTGTGCTCTCTGCAACACTTTGCTCTGCACTCTGCAACACTTTTCTCAGCACTCTGCAACACTTTTCTCAGCACTCTGCAACACTTTTCTCAGCTTTCTGCAACACTTCTTTCTGTAGGGCAACACTCCACTTTGGGCTCTGCAGTTTTGAAATATGGAGAAAAAAGATGCTTGATTGA
>NW_007476443.1:0-308 GCF_000475195.1 Diaphorina citri
TATTCCCCCACATTACCCTACATCGGGGAACCCAACAGAAAACCGTTAGACTAAAGTTTCGTTAGTTTTTTTCGTTTCTTTAGACTAAAGTTTACTTTTAAAATTAAAAATTTAAGTTTTCATACATAGTCAGTGTCAGTGATAATAGAAAAAAAACCTATACTAACACTAAGGTGTTGAGTTCCAGAAAACGACATTCCAAAAGTTTTTTTTCAAAATAAGATTCACAGCCGCTGCACCGGCTAGAGTCCACCGGTTGATGTAACACTGGTGGATTGGTGGATAAAAAAAACTCAATTTTTATCATT
>NW_007476444.1:0-308 GCF_000475195.1 Diaphorina citri
AAACCTCGTAAAGTACCTTAATGACATATACCCAGCGTGTTACCCAAGACCCACAGATGGAGGTCGAGATAGCTACATAGTTTATTCAGATAGGTGTTAACCCGTGACCCCTCTAATGTGAGATGTGAAAGTGTGTTTTGATGATAAATTGGGAGAGGGAAATCTAAACTGAAATCAACAGACATTATTTACACATCATAAATGACAGATTGACATTGCTTGGGGTGTGAGGTGTGATTCTACGAAATTACTTGGTACTTTGTGCATTAGGGAAGTTTTTCATACCAAAACTGGGTAAAAATAAATTG
>NW_007476445.1:0-308 GCF_000475195.1 Diaphorina citri
CCTGGGGTATGAGGCTCGGGTCCTCGGTCTTCTGGGAGTCCAGGAGAAATACCTGGAATATTATACGAAGAAGAAAAAGATTAATTAAGGTTGTGGTTATGTACCGGGTTGAGTTGAGACAGGACTAGGTGAGACAGGATATTGTTTCTACAGTTTGGCATGGGAGTGGTATCTAACTTAAAAACAAGGCAAGTTTACCAACCATGCCTATCTCAACCCGGTACATAACCTAACCACGACCTTAAGACTTATCAAATTTGTGTAGGGAACTAAGGATAGGCAGGCTGATAGATAGAGAACATTTGTAG
>NW_007476446.1:0-308 GCF_000475195.1 Diaphorina citri
GATAGAGAAGTGATGGAAAATAGAAACAAGAAAGATAGAGAAGTGATGGAAAATAGAAACAAGAAAGATAGAGAAGTGGAAAATAGAAAAGGAATAAAGAAAAGAAGAAAATAAGACGTGGAAAGAGAAGAGAAAGGAAAAGAACCAGCGAGACAAAAACACAGAGAGAAATGACTAGCAATAGTAAAAGATAAAGCTGGAGCTATTTGTTGCAATTGAAAATGGTTCTGCTTACAGCTCCCTTGAGACAATTTGTAATGCATTCAAGATAGGTTTTTGCACATGCATTTGTAAATGGAATTAATGTT
>NW_007476447.1:0-308 GCF_000475195.1 Diaphorina citri
CTCCGGTTTGAGCGTGGCGTAATACCGGACATCGGAATCCGGATCCGACATGAGTGTGAGCAGAGTGTTGATGAGAACGTCGCTGTGCGGACACGGGCTTTGGAAGTACGCTGTAACACATAGCATGCCGATAATATTAGTCAGCCTAGTTAAATGATTTTTCCTTTCCTAATGTCAATACATATTGACCTAATGTGATGCCTATTGATATTGGTTTTTTCGGTGGTGGGGATGAAAAATTCAAAGACTTTTGGTAGTGAGGATTAAAAAAAAAAAGAATTGAAAAATCAGCTAATAAAATTTTAAAT
>NW_007476448.1:0-308 GCF_000475195.1 Diaphorina citri
CAGTTCTCGTCATCTGTATAACATGTTGAATAAAATTTTGTACATTAGCTCCTTGTTTAAAGTATCTTGTTTACTAATCATACTTACTGATATACATGTCTAGACTACATTGTTCTTTGACAGTATTTCTTACAAATCGTCAAGCATGCGCCTGTTATTTTATATCTTTGCAGTGCGTGCAGTTGGCTGAGGTATTGTTATCGTAATCAGTCGAATAGGGTATTGCGACTAGATTTTTTTAAAGAGGTTTGACAGAGGGAACTGTAACTGCTATGGTCTTATCGTCCCGAAATCGAAGAGAGAAGGAA
>NW_007476449.1:0-308 GCF_000475195.1 Diaphorina citri
ATTGCAGCTACACAAAAAATGAAGGTACTTTTATGCAATACAAAACTTTCTTTGCTGAAGATCATTTTTATTATTATTGGTTTTCTACATTAGCTTGCCCTCCACCTACAAAACACCTTCGGTAAAATTCTTCCCATATCTTGTTATTGAAAAAAAAGATACATTTCAAACCCAAGGCAGTATTTGATGGAAAAATACGTTTTCGGTACCTTCTCTTTTTGACGAAAAATAAAGATGAAAATTTACATGATCACAACCACATGTGTTTCCAGCCCGAGGACATTTCAACCCTTTTTATAACTCAAAAG
>NW_007476450.1:0-308 GCF_000475195.1 Diaphorina citri
CTTTTTTTTCAATTCTGAAGATGCTGCAGCCTCTTTACTATATTTCATGTGACTCAACTTTAAAGATAAAGTTTGCCCCGAGTGGGAATCGAACCCGCGACCTAGTGCTTATGAGACAAACGCGCTATCCTCCAACCTAACAAGGATGGTAATAAATATATCAAATCAAAATCAAATCGCTAATTTATTTGTGTAAAAGCAGAGCCTTTTTACAAGTGGGTATCACAGCATTACTAAATGCTTCCTTAGCAAACAATTTCCATAATCTTTTTACACTGGCAATGCCGCCACTGGTCGCTACTAAATTA
>NW_007476451.1:0-308 GCF_000475195.1 Diaphorina citri
TACGAGAGTCCGTTGTCATTCTTCGTTCAGCTGCGCGACTCCCATGACAGTTTCCTCGAGTTTATGAAAGGTAAAGTAGCGTCCACACTACATGGATCGACATTTAAAAAAAGATGGATGGTTCACCGCCTTATTTCGTTTCTATGAAACAAATGAAACAATTCCTACGTTGGTGGTTAAAGGACCTTTTTAGTCTCATTCAAGCAGGATAAACAAAGTATATTCTATTCTATTCTATTCTACGTTAGACTCGTGTTGTGCCATAGCATGTCCATCCCGTAGTATGCTTTTCATCAGAAGAGACGATA
>NW_007476452.1:0-308 GCF_000475195.1 Diaphorina citri
GTGTGTGGTGGCTTAGACCAACACCAATAGGTACCTACTTTGGTTTTAGGGCGTTCAAGTCAGAAATATCAGAGGGGGGTAGATCCTCTCATTCGGTCTCAATTTCTCAAATAGGTAAGAGGATATCATTACTAAAGAACTCGTAAACACATTTCAACTTATCCAGTGGCAGGAATAACAGGATATTATTAAACTACTGAACACTAAAACAAGGGGGAAGGACTCTCTGTTGACACAATCGACTAACAAAGATTAGGTATAAAACAAACCATTTTTTTTTCTACGGAATTCATTTGTAGAGATAAAAA
>NW_007476453.1:0-308 GCF_000475195.1 Diaphorina citri
AGTAGCCTTGGTCTTGGTCAAAGTACTTGTCGAAAAACAAGCTGGGTCCGTCCCTCCGGGAATTTGTGCATATGGTCGTGCTTCGCGCTCCCTTGTTTACGCTGTCGCGCTGCGCGCTCTACTTTTTATTACTATGGTAATAATAAAGGAAGGACAGACTAAAAAATAGAATAGAATAGCAATAGAATATAGCCTTTTTACGAGTATATTGCCTGAATGAGGCTGAAAACTCCCTTGGCTCCAGCAGTCTACACAATAGTTTTAGGGAAAATCTTAGGTAGGTAGACTTAGGTACTCGAATGTGTGCA
>NW_007476454.1:0-308 GCF_000475195.1 Diaphorina citri
ATCCCTCATTAAAACTTTTCCAGTTTCTTCCTTTCAATATTGCTGTCCAACTTTTACCTTAAAAGGTAAAATGAGGTACCAAATTTTCGATTAGATGGTGAATTTCCTTTTTACACAAAGGATTATGGTAGATCGAGAAAGTATTTCTAATAAACGCCAACTTCCAAACAATTTTCCAGACTTGGCAAACTTTAATGGTGCTGCGAATTTTAAAGAGAAAAACCCCCATGTTAAGAAAAGAAAACACAGCTCCAACTTGTTTCGAACTTTATTTCAAGTACAATAACTCAATCCATCAAGAAGCGGAG
>NW_007476455.1:0-308 GCF_000475195.1 Diaphorina citri
TAGAAGAGAGGTACTTACTCGAGATTTAAAGCATGATAATTTGATACACCTTCAAGAAATACGGCTGCTAAGTACCTTTTTGAGCAGAGGGAGCTATAACGACGGAGGCCTTATCGTCCCGAAATCGAAGAGATAGGACAATAAAAACTAGAAAGCTAGCTGTTGGCATGGCTGGAGCGGTTAATAATAAGAATAGTGCTTATTTATACTGCTCGCATAGGACTGAAAAATCCCTTTACTCCAGCAGTAGGCTACTATTATTATTGTGGTCAAATTCTCAAATTATATTGAGGATAAAATTCCATACC
>NW_007476456.1:0-308 GCF_000475195.1 Diaphorina citri
TTTTCACTTGCGGGGGGGGGGGTTCCCTACCCGATGAAATAAATAAATAAATGCAGTTTCTTTGTATTATTATATCACAACTTTGGTGCTCACTGCAGCATTGTAGTATTTTTCCCAATATCTTTATAATCGTAAACATCCAATGTTTACCTACCATGCTGGCACCGGTCGCTATGCTATATGTCATAGCTACATAGCTACTCATTTTCCTCACGAGGCTGAGTAGGCCCCGCAACATCCAGTCACGGAATCAATTATTTGCATGATACAAATTTCTCGAACCTGGGTCTCCCGCGTGCAAGGCGAGC
>NW_007476457.1:0-308 GCF_000475195.1 Diaphorina citri
GTGGAAAGTACTGGAAAGCCACTTGAGCATTTTTTTATTATAATTTTATCTGCTCTCATTTCAAGTTGTTTTTAAAAATTTGTTTTTAGCTTTTTTTCATGTTATTTAAGTTTAATATTAAATAAAAAAATCTGGTGTGAACATCACACGACTTTCTATTACATTTGCAGAATACGTAGGTATTTGAAAAGAAATAGAAAGTAAAATAATGTAATAAAAGGGAAATTTAATGTTGACACAGGGGAGTATCGAACCCGCAACTTCTCAACTGTAAGTCGGACAGTTCTAAAAGTTTCACCATTCGATTC
>NW_007476458.1:0-308 GCF_000475195.1 Diaphorina citri
ACACTGTAGTCAAAACTACACTAATACATACTGTAGTTTTGACACATATCTAACCTAACATCTAGTTTCAAGTTTGTACTTCTGACAAAACCAACAATAGGTATGCACTATGCAATATGTACCAAACGAACTTGGAGTTTTGACATCTCCACCAATATCTAATATTCTAATATCATACTCTTGTAGTCTTGACGTCTCCTCTATGTCTTATTTTTGACATCTCCACTAATACTGCTAATACATACTTATTTCTTATTTGTAGTTTTGACACATATCTAACCTAACATCTAGTTTCAACATTGTCGTAG
>NW_007476459.1:0-308 GCF_000475195.1 Diaphorina citri
ACCAGGCCGGATCGCCAGAAGCCCTGAGCTCTTTTTTTATAATTTCTTTAAATTTTGTTTGCTTGCATTTGGAGTTTGGAGGCACTCTCCGCCTCGTGAGGACTGAAAATTGGGTACTGGTCGAAAAAGTCTTAAATTAGCGAGGTAGCTGTAGAAGTGTATAGAAAGTTGTACAGGATTGGAAAATATGCAATAAAGCAAGTTGCTGATACAAATAAAATAAATTACCTAACTGCTAACAGGTTGTAACCTGAGTACTGTGGTCGGAGCTGCTATGATCAAGGGTGATCCGCTGAGGACACTTCTAT
>NW_007476460.1:0-308 GCF_000475195.1 Diaphorina citri
TTTGTTTAATGTATGTACTTCATCACATTACTTACCTTTGATTCCCTTCTACTGTTTAAAGAGATGCTTTCGAGTCTACTGAAAGGTAGTCGACTTTTTTTTTGTTTTTGTTACCTTTAAGAAGCTACCCATTCTTGAAACTTTCTTCCCTTTCTTTTGCAAATATCTGAGAGTTCACCAGAGATTACTCGAGCTACTTTTGGGGTTTTGCCGAGTATAACAGGAAAAAATTGTACGATGAAATCTGCGTTTGTGGATGTAAGAACTTGGAATGTTTTTAATAGATCGACTGTTCGGCTGGTCATAGT
>NW_007476461.1:0-308 GCF_000475195.1 Diaphorina citri
GTCTCAATTCAAACAGAAAATTGTCAACCCGGGTCGGGATCTGTTCTGCGACTCTCTCATTGTGAGGCCACTACACTCCACCGATTATGACCACGGTGAGGAATTTAGATGAACTGTAGGCTACCTATCCCCCTCAGAAGAACGTATAGTTTTCTCAGTGGATACATGTGACTTCCTATTATACAATGAAGTCCATGGCAAAGAACAGAACAATGTGGCTATCACGACAGAGCGAAGCCTTTAGAAATGATGATCACCTAATGGTGCGTTTCCACTCACTCAACATTTGCAGATCGCAATGATCTCTT
>NW_007476462.1:0-308 GCF_000475195.1 Diaphorina citri
ATCTAGAGAGACCCCCCCCCTAATAGTCTCGGCCAGTGACCTTTTAGCCATGACTTTGAAATGTCCAACACATTAGGTAAATTAAAATTCCACTTTCTCCGTAGGGGTTTTCTTTAAAAAAAATCTTGTGTGAATAAGTATATCACACGACTTTACTTATCCATTATGCTTATTTAGGTGTTATTCTACAGTAACTTTTACAATATTTCTATCCGTTTAGTCAGTACAGCTGAAAACTGATAAAAAGCAGTCGAAAACTGTCAAAAAGCGGTCAAAATACCGCGAACCGCAGCCACTGTCTTAACCAA
>NW_007476463.1:0-308 GCF_000475195.1 Diaphorina citri
AATGCTACAAGAGAACAGAAGATCATCAGGAAGCTCATCAGGCAGGAGTATTGAAGGAAGCTGCAAATTCATCTTTTGAGGTGGACACTTGGACAGCCAGTCTGGGCATCAGAAGATACACTCGTAGAAAGGCTGAATATTTTATTACTGTTATTGGCTTAATAGCTAAGATAGTTTTTAATTTTTTATAACCTAGGTCCTGGATGGCCGAGACTGCCGAGAGCCCTAGAGAAAGCTTGATGATGACATGACACTTGACTAATAATTCAAGAGGAAAGTGCCGAAAATGGGACCATGTATGCGCAAAT
>NW_007476464.1:0-308 GCF_000475195.1 Diaphorina citri
ATAAAAGGTCGATTCCTACGTAAAACCACATATCTGACATTAAACCCTGTTTCTGTCCAGATCATCCCAAAGAAGAAGCAGAAGAAGAAGAAGAAGAAGAAGAAGAAGAAGAAAAAGTGAACAAAGAAGGAGACAAACTCGAAGAAGAGGCAGACAGGCCTCAAGAGCTCATCCGAGAATTGACCTCCTACGAATTCCAAATCAACCTCAAGAAGCATCCGAACGTATTCATCGGGTCCGATTTCGACCGCGACAATCCTCTGCATCCGTTCATATCGACGAATAATATCCAATCCATACTGGGTCTG
>NW_007476465.1:0-308 GCF_000475195.1 Diaphorina citri
TACACCATAGGTACTCGTAAGTACCTAAAATTTACTACTCTTTGATAAATGGACTCTTGTAGGACCTACAAGTTGTAGGTACTAACAGTCCATCAATTTTATATGTATAGGTAGGTACGAGCTACTAAACTTATGTTCATATTTAGACAAGTACTTACACCATAGAGCCATAGGCCATAGATCATCAATATCATATGTAAGGTACCTATGGATATGTATAACAAATTATTTACCTACTTAAATAGGTGAGTCTGTAGCAATGATCTGTCCCACAATTTGCTTTCTTCAGTCTTTTCCCTCTCCCTCCA
>NW_007476466.1:0-308 GCF_000475195.1 Diaphorina citri
CCTTCTCCTATCGTGTTTTCCTTCTCTCTTCACTTTAGGACCCGTAAAGGACTCATCGTATAGCAATGTAGCATGTATGCATATGTTGGGAGGTATACTTAGCTCTAAGGTAAATACACTCTGGATGTGGCCTACATTTACTTGACTTCACATTTGACTGATTCAATTTATCCTTCGACTTCTTCCTTGCTTCCATTTTGTAAATTTGTAGCTTACTAACATCTAACAATCTTGCATCCTGTACCAATCCCTCCTCCTATCCAAACATCTACATTCTACATGTACATCCCTCAATCTATAGCTATTAT
>NW_007476467.1:0-308 GCF_000475195.1 Diaphorina citri
ATGTGGGGAGTGATAGCGGCTTTCCTAGATCTCTAGACCCAAACTGCCTACTCCACATGATTTGCCAACGCTTTCTACGATAAAGATCGATAACCTCTCTTTACTTTCTTAGTAATTCATAGTGTTTAGCACTTTGTTTTTCCTCCTGTGTAGCAGATTCTAGGGTAGGCAGATTATCAGTTTTAGCAGTAGTCACTGAGAAATTATGCTGATCTATATGTCCTCATTATACCCACTCACTCAACACTCAGGTTTGCCGATCTATCAAGCTATTCTGATCAGCAAATATTGAACAAATACGGCATATA
>NW_007476468.1:0-308 GCF_000475195.1 Diaphorina citri
CAGAGGAATAAAAATATCATCCGCCAAAAAACGTGAACTATTTATCCTTTGTAAAAACTCTGGGGATCCATCACTTCTAGAGTACTACCGTACCTACTCTCGAACCCTTCAACAAGTTGTCCGTGCTGCTAAGAAACTAGATACACAAAATCGCATCAATAATGCACCCCAACATAAAAAAGCTAAAACAATCTGGGAGATTGTCAACTCCTTCAGTAAGTCCAACAGTAAGAAGCACACGGAGTGCAAATTAGTGCATGAGGGTAGAGAGGTTCGAGACCCGCTGACAGTTGCAGAAATATTCAATG
>NW_007476469.1:0-308 GCF_000475195.1 Diaphorina citri
TTCATTCTTGTTTATAAATCCCCTTTAGAATTACATAAATCAACACATACAGAACCAGTTGGGCTATTGGTGATACAATAATGCCACAATGGCAGGAGAGAAGAAATAAGCAACAAAATTTCTGGTTGTGTATGTATTAAGTGACTGAACCCTAAATAGAGCTGAAAAAAACTTGATAAATTAGTTCTGCATATGTGACTTATGCATATTCCTGAAACTGATTTTTATTTATTTTTTCCAGTTTGCTGCAAACTTTGCCAGAGATAACCTGATGACCAGCCTCAATGATAAAGTTATAGAGCTGAAAA
>NW_007476470.1:0-308 GCF_000475195.1 Diaphorina citri
GCAGAACAGGTGTATATTTACGGGGCTAGCCCTTTATAACATGGTAACAATAAACAATAAAGATGGTAACAATAAACAATTAAACATAATAATAAATCCATTTTGCTTCTAAATATTAAGCTTGTCACAAGAAAACAGGTAGAAAAATGTCAAAAATACAAAATACATTGATCGTCAAAAAACACTTAATATGTAATTTTAGAAACAAAGAATAAAAAGGGTATACAGAGAATATCACAGAAAATTAGTTCAATCACAAACATTAGCATTTCGCATCATTCTACAAATTGGTTGAAAGAAAGTATAAT
>NW_007476471.1:0-308 GCF_000475195.1 Diaphorina citri
TCAGGGAGACAATGCTAGACACAACAAGTATCAGGAAGATGCTAGGAATACATACCAACAGGTAAGACCCAAACATGGTCGAAAATGATAGAGCATATCTGGCATAATATTCATCCAAATTTGTTTGGTAGAATGGCTCAAGAGAATAATTCTTTTCTATCCCAACTAGGGCTAGCTCAATTTTTAAATAATTCTTTCCATTCTAGCTCAAAATGTTCAACAATTCTATTCTATTATAGTTTGAAATAATTCAATTCTATTTCCAAAGTGTGAATAATTCAATTCTATTCAATCACAGGGAGAGGAGG
>NW_007476472.1:0-308 GCF_000475195.1 Diaphorina citri
TAGGCGTTCCAAATAGTGTGGACGATTGCTATGGAAAAATACTTGTCACCTTCCTACAAAAAAAGCCCACTCTGAGGCGTAGGTGTTCGGGCAACTGCCCTAAGGGATGGGTTAAGCTTATTCGAATCTATTACTTTCCTACTAACTTTTATAATTAGGCCTTCGTACGAACAAAAACTTGCACTTTCCATTGTGCTTTGAAGATGAATTTCAAAGGTAACACGGTTGGTCACGGGGGCACGGTTGGTCCAGTGGTAACGCGCTTGCTTGCCATGCAGAAGGTCCCGGGTTCGAATCCCAACATCGAC
>NW_007476473.1:0-308 GCF_000475195.1 Diaphorina citri
AAACTACATCTTTCTTACTCCTGATTTGATATTATGGGAAAACTTTGAACTATGTACGTCTTACTGACTTCCCATAAGGTGACGTGATGGTCGTGAATTTCTAGCTGTAGATTCAAAAGAAAGGAAAGAAAATGCTTTAATAGAAAGAACTGTAACAGAGGTCTTACTGCCTCGAAATCTAAGGGAGAAAGAGGACTGGATAGGAGAAAGCCAGCCGTTCCGAGAACGAGCCTTATCTGTTTTCTGTTTAGGATGAAGTTCGCCCCCCGCGGGCGGAAATATACTCTTTGCTCTTAAGGAAGCAAAAC
>NW_007476474.1:0-308 GCF_000475195.1 Diaphorina citri
CCCGGATGAATTTGTGAAATATGCTGCAGAAAGAACTCTTGACCACATAGAAAGAACTGCCGTAAATAGAAATCAAGACTACAATAAATGCATTTGCAGAACATATAGTCAAAAATATTGTAAAAAGTCCTGTTCACCAAAAAAAATCTGCAAAAAGTTCCTTCTTGGTGTTGACTTCGGACCTGGAGTTCGTTGTAGTCCAAGACAAGGTATAACATTTCATGCTAGCTGTTTAATCGAAGAACGACATTAGTGACGTATATTCATGATTCAAATAAAAATCCTCTTCCTGCCTACCATTCCAAAAA
>NW_007476475.1:0-308 GCF_000475195.1 Diaphorina citri
TTATTTTGTATACAAAAATACAAACTATGATGGTAAGTTTTACTTTTTATTGGGTATACAATGGTTGATAGTTGCATACAAATTTTCACGTTTTGAACAGGTCAGTATTTCTAAATGTGTTTGAATTTTTGAGACTCTCATTGTGTGTCTTATACTCAAGTACTGTGTTGGGTGGAAGATTCAGTACCCTTCTAAGTGTATCACGTATTCTATTTGTAGTGTAAGTGTCCGAGGAAGTCTTATTCCATACTGATATGTGATCTTCTTGAAATCTTACACTAATGACAGCTCCACATATTTCATCTCCT
>NW_007476476.1:0-308 GCF_000475195.1 Diaphorina citri
AGTTGATCCCATGGGATTTTTCACGCCGAATCGAATGGTGAAACTTTTAGAACTGTCCGACTTACAGTTGAGAAGTTCAATGTAATAGAAAGTCGTGTGATGTTCACACCAGATTTTTTATGGTGGTTTAGTAGTACTGCACCATGCCAAGTCAATAAAATAAATTAGGGGTAGGCAAAATATTGAACAGATTTGGAAGGATGTCAGCAGAATGAAAGCCATATTTGTAACCATCCCACCCCAAAAAAGATTAGAAATCAATTTTGTACCCCGCCTTTTATTCACTTCATAATTTGTGTGCTCCTCCT
>NW_007476477.1:0-308 GCF_000475195.1 Diaphorina citri
GATTCGGATAGAACAAGCAATCAAGTCACTAGTAATTTTGATTCTCAAAGCAATTTCTCTTCATCAGATTATGAAACTGCCAGTCTTACAGACTCTGTTCCAAAGGATATGTCACCTTCTACCATTGAGAAAAAGATCACAATGGAAGTGACAGGGGAATATAAGGTTTCTATTAAGCATATCAAAAACTTGAATGAGTTCTATGTCTACGTGATGAATGATTTGACTAGAGACTTTTACAAGACATGGAATAACATGGTGAAGTTCTACAAAAAACATGAGAGGGACTATTATCTCAAAACGTATAA
>NW_007476478.1:0-308 GCF_000475195.1 Diaphorina citri
GAACCCCCTGTACTCTGATCGAGACGGAGTTGCTGCTGACTCAGCTACCTCAACAATCAGTGAAGTCTGTGTTGCACCTACTAGTTCCTCCCAATGCATCGAGTCATCGGGTTTCTGTAAGTGTGCATACCGATCTTATCATAAGACTTCACAAGGTGTTTGTATTTGCACTTTGCAAAATTGCTTATTTAATTTTTCCATTTGTTTGTTTTTGTATATCTTATCGTATTTAGGGGAAGGGTGGGCAAAACGGCCAGTGCGGGCAAAATGGACTTTGCTGAAATCTCCACTGTCTTGTGCTTCACTCT
>NW_007476479.1:0-308 GCF_000475195.1 Diaphorina citri
GTCGAGAACAAGACATGGAATTTTATCCTAAACCTGCCTCGATGGCAAGTAATGAGGAACGCGCGGGTTCCATTCTATCCAAGGCGATGGTAGTTCAAAAAGTTTCATTACCTTATGTGTGTCATACTTCGGATTAATTTCTGGTGTTCCAGCAGCACCTAAATGAGAAGTATTGTGTCTCTTCTCGCCCATCTAATGAGGGGCATACTACGGGATGGGCATCCTACGATACAGACCACATGAACATTTGTTTCATTGCTACGAAACAAAACGGAGAAAAACTTCCAGTGACGGCAAATTTCTAATAT
>NW_007476480.1:0-308 GCF_000475195.1 Diaphorina citri
AGGTCAAACGATTGAAACAGCTTGTTCATAATTTCAATGTCAGTCTCAACGGTCATGTTCATTTCTTCAAATATGGATTTCAGTTCTTCGTAGTTCCGAAATTCCTCTTTGTTTTTCTCTCCTTTGATGAGCTGCTTCAGTTTGTCCTCGTCAGATGGGTCAATTGTTCGTACATCAGGAGCCTACAAAGGAATATATTGGATTAATGTGGTGACATCACAAGATGGCACCTTGCTTTACTTTGTGGCAAATTGATGTTTTGTTTAAATTTCTTAGTCTCTGATATCAAAATCTCAATTGGTTGAATT
>NW_007476481.1:0-308 GCF_000475195.1 Diaphorina citri
TACGAGTTTTGTTATTAAAATGTATTTTGCCGTTTCAGTTCATTGAAGTTTTAATGTTTGTGAGCACATCTTTCATGCTAAATATCAAGCAACATTCTTTTTTTTAGAAAAAAACCCATAATATCTAGTGTAAGTCCTCAAAGCGCGGGGCCCGTGGCAGTCTGCCATTCTGCCTTATGGGTAATCCGGCCCTGGCAGTCTTCGAATGATGTTAACCCATTCGGTTCTCATTTTCAGCACAACATCACTCCCCTGCACGTCGCAGCAAAGTGGGGCAAAGCCAACATGGTCACGCTCCTACTTAGTCG
>NW_007476482.1:0-308 GCF_000475195.1 Diaphorina citri
CTAGAGAATTGAAATTTGGTATGTGTCTTTCAAATGTGACAAGGATGCGACACGAAACTTTTGGTTAATACCGGTGTAACGCTTGGCGGCATTTTACCGCTTTTTGGTGTAATTTAACAATATCTCGGGAACGGTATAAGCTGAAGACTTGAAATTTGGTATGTAGTTCAGAAATGTGACAAGTATGCAACTCAAAACGTTTGGTTGAGATGGTTGCTGCGCTTGGCGGTATTTTGACCGCTCTTTGGTGGGTTTCGACCGGGTTTTGGCTGATTTCGGCCGCTTTTTGGCGGTTTTCAGCTATACTG
>NW_007476483.1:0-308 GCF_000475195.1 Diaphorina citri
GAAATGCATCGTTCGGCCGACATTCGAGGCAAGAGTTTTGAAAAAGCTCATATTTTATTTCGACTGATTTCAGATTACGGAGTTCATTCTCACCTATCTCCTTGTATTTGTTCAATTCACGGAAGTGCCCACTACCAAAACTCAAGAATAACATGGTGGATCTCTGATCTACTTTCCCATTATTTGAACAACATAGTGAGATATTTTCACAGGAAGAATGAATGGCCTAGAGAGTGAGTGGAAACGCACCATAACACAATTAAAATTCCATTCATATTTTCCCATACTCGACTTTCATACAAACAAGA
>NW_007476484.1:0-308 GCF_000475195.1 Diaphorina citri
CTTAAGATGTGTCTACACATAGCCGTTCGAAGTCGACTGAAACCGTACACTGCCTCGACAACATAGATTCACCTCTTCATCTCCTTGATCGACGGCGTCGACTATGTGTGGACACAGCTTAAGAGCTATAGGTAGTTACGAGTATGTAGGCACTACATGACCTTTGAATGCCTTTACCACATCGTTTAACTGATGAGGCACAAAAGGCTTGAAACAGCTCTCAGCCTTCTCGAAGGCCTAAAAATTAATACTGGAATTCATTTACAGCCTTTACCTGCGCTAGCACTAACATTGTTAGGCCGTCGGGA
>NW_007476485.1:0-308 GCF_000475195.1 Diaphorina citri
ATAAACGAGATAATTTTATGTTGAAAATTAAAATTCAAACATGGAATTAGCATGTAGGAAAATTTTAAAACTGTTGCAGACTGAGAACAGAATTTTTTATCCAGATTCAAACAAAGTCAATGAACTGAGAACTCCCCACCCCGGACCCTTTTCCGTACTCATTAAACTTTTAAAAAGACGGATGTGGGATGTTACACACGGTTTCAAGTTTCATGTTTGCAGCTTGCAGCAAAAAACTCCCAAGTTCGAAGTTATGAGCTTTTAAAATGAAAGTAGGTACCTACCCTGTGTTCAATACAGGGTTTATA
>NW_007476486.1:0-308 GCF_000475195.1 Diaphorina citri
GACGCTTTCGATTAGCTAAAATTTAAAAATCGTCATGCTTAACCCCATTCTAACTTTCAGAATGAACGAGGCTGAAAGTATCCCGAAATATAACCGAAGACTAAGGAATTGAACCCAGGACCTCATGCAAGCCTAGAGAAAAGGAGGTCTTTCCGGTATCATGGAAAACCATACTTGTACTTATTATCAAGTGAGTTTTGAAGAATAATGCAAATATTAAGACAATGAAGATAGCGTACCTTCAAAAACATAAATATGAAAAATAAGGCCAACTTTCTATTTAAAAATGTCGGCCTATACCAGAAGTG
>NW_007476487.1:0-308 GCF_000475195.1 Diaphorina citri
AGGATGACATTGAAGAAATGCTTGATGCCATTGTTGGAAATCTGAAAGCTGAGGAATTCGAAGAGGCTCTACCAGCAACTGTAACATCACCAGTAACTGCAACATCACCAGTAATTGCAACTGTAACAGTCAAGGACCTACCAGCAACAGTAACAATCAAGGACCCAACAACAACTGTAACAGTCAAGGACCCACAGAATCCAAATTTGTTGAAAGGCAGTACGGACAAGAATTACCTTGAAAGCAACACAGACAAGAATTTTCTAAAGCCCAACACCATCAATAATGTCCTAAAGCCAGACAATAAT
>NW_007476488.1:0-308 GCF_000475195.1 Diaphorina citri
TTTTTAAACAAACACAAACAAATAGTGATAGAGAGAAATACATCAAACTCAGAAACGAAACCAAACTTAAGATCAAAGACGCTAAGAGAGAAACTTGGGAGAATTTTGGTAGGGAAACAGAAAATAACTATAAAGACAATAGAAGAAAGTTCTGGACGACACTCAAAAGATGCAGAAATCGTACATCACAGGGGATGAGAAGTATTTTGAATAATGAAGGGGTACTTAAAACGGAAAACGAAGACATACTGGAAGAATGGAGAAAATATTATGAAACCGCCTTCAAGGAAGAACAAAGAGAGACAGTA
>NW_007476489.1:0-308 GCF_000475195.1 Diaphorina citri
TACCTACTTACTGTTTACGAGAATTCTAAAAAAGTAGGTAATACAAGTTATCCCAAAACATTAGTAGGTACTTACCTAATTCGTATTAAGAGGGAGATTTTTTTTTTTTCTTTTAATTTATGAAACTACCTATCTCGTCTTCTTCACAACACACACGAACCCCATTTTCCATACAGAGACACTGAGTAAGTAAGTACCTACCAGTTAACCAGTTATGTTACCATTTGTATATATTTATTCTGTAAATAAAGTTTGATCTAATTGTTTAATAATAATAATATTAAGTACCTATCTACTTATGGTACATA
>NW_007476490.1:0-308 GCF_000475195.1 Diaphorina citri
AAAAAAAAAAAAAAAAAAAAAAAAAAGCCAAGTGTTCTGGGAACGAACTTTATCTGTTAAGATTAAGTCCGCCCCGGACGGGAATCGAACCCGCGACCTAGCACTTGGAAGGTGAGCTCGAAGCTAACTAGGCTGGTTTCTAAAACTTCATTTCCCTTCACCAGGCCCCATGGATAATTACTCCACCACGCCTCTGAATGTGGCCCAACTCCTGTCCTCTCAACCTGACCCCGCCCCTGTTAAACCAGCCATAACCAAGACCAAGAAGAAATCCACACCAGTCAGACCCCATGGTGTTGAACGGGTTA
>NW_007476491.1:0-308 GCF_000475195.1 Diaphorina citri
AATTAAACCCAAAGTAAAATTTAAACCCTAAAAGAGACCCACAATCTATTCACTCCCCACTTTTTCCTTATGTTATTACTATTACCACCTCGTGATATTGACTTTGAAACCAAATAAAAATTTAATTTTGCAGGTAAAAAGAGCCACAAAAACCGGCATTTTTTTACAATCCATTTAAAAAGTGCCGACTTACATAGAGGTTATAGGTAATCAAATTTATTTAAGTTCGCTTCCTCCTCTTTCCCCTCCAACAAAAACTTTAACTATAACGATAAAATTGGAATTGACATGGAGTTACATGGAGAGAG
>NW_007476492.1:0-308 GCF_000475195.1 Diaphorina citri
GCTATAGTCTTATCGTCCCGAAATCGAAGAGAGAAGGAAGACAGGATAGGAGAAAGCCAGCCGTTCCGAGAACGAATCGAACCGCGGCCTAGCGCTTACAAGGCAGACGCACTACCAACTAAGCTAACTATAGGCTGGCTAAGTAGCAAAATTAATTTTGCGCTCTAATGTTGCTAGATTTTTTGGTCTAGCGTTTCTTTCCCTTTGACAATGTTTCGTCCAATTGATCTTTTATTATGATGTCGATCGACATGGTTAAAACGATTTATTTCCTGTAATCCTGTTTCCTGGTTTTCGTGATAATTTGG
>NW_007476493.1:0-308 GCF_000475195.1 Diaphorina citri
CTGAACCAGGGCTGGCTTCTCATTTTCAAAGAAGAAGCTGAGTTGTCTCCCCATGTACAAGTATAGGGTGCCTAGTAAGGAGATACAAGCGGTCCGGACCTGAGGGTTAGAAGCTGCCACTGCCTTCTTGACATTTTCCATGAGGGACTTGGGTTCGACACTGGAAGAGACAAAATTTATTTAGTTTAACCATTTCTTAGAATTAAGAATTTGGAGAGAAAAAAATCTTTTTTCGTTGTTCTTTCTTTTTCCTCGCTTTTTCCCGTGTACAAACTTAATGAGGAATACTTACTCGTCTTCAGTCCTGT
>NW_007476494.1:0-308 GCF_000475195.1 Diaphorina citri
AAAAGTAGTGCTATTACTGATTGATGGAATTGTGTGATTGTGTACACGTAAACTGCATGTTAGCAGTCAGTGTTTACGTCTAGTGTTTAGTGATGTAATGATAGTTATTTTAGAGTAACGTTTCGTCTGTTACGTCTGTTGTAGTTACACCTTTGTAAATTTATGCTGTCGTCTAAAGGTCCCTTCCCACTTGTCCTTGAAAAAAAGTCGTGATAAGCATTTAAGTAATTATGCTCCACACAATAAAAAATTCCTTTCTTTACATAATCAAAACTGAAGTGGATAAAATTATGATAATCCACTTGTAA
>NW_007476495.1:0-308 GCF_000475195.1 Diaphorina citri
GTAATAGAAAGTAAAAATTAAAATGGTTTTATGTGCCATTTTCTGTTTTGATTTGATTTTTCGAGTTAAAAAAAAAAAACCACGAAATTGTTTGATTTTACTTCAAAATCTTCGTTTTTTGCGTCATTTTCCACTTGAAGGTTTTCTCCATTTAATAATACACATGTGGGGTAAAGGTACGCAGTGCGTACACTTGCCCCATCTGATGGGGGCAAAGGTGCGCACTTGACTTTTTTTTTATTTTTTGATCAATATTTCAGTTTTGAACAATTTTTTTTTTCAGTCGAATCAAATGTCGTTTTGAAGAA
>NW_007476496.1:0-308 GCF_000475195.1 Diaphorina citri
GGGGGTCTACTCTCATAACTTTTTCGATATCTCCAACCGTTTGGTGAAAACCGCCAAAAAGCGGTTATTTCCGCCTATCGGCGGCGCCCAGTGCAACTTTTGCCGAATTTTTCCCTTTACTTACTCATCAAGACCTATCATCCTGCCAAATTTCAAGTTTATACTACATCGGGAAGTGCCTCAACATTTTGATGAGTGAGTGAGTGAGTGAATGAGTAAAAAAATTGCGGTTTTTGCGCCTCTATATCTCCGGAACTACTTGGTATTAAGAGCTCAAATTTTCAAGGTATGTTTATATACCTTACCTA
>NW_007476497.1:0-308 GCF_000475195.1 Diaphorina citri
ATCCTGAACGGTTAATGTTCGTTCCCGGAACGGCTGGCTTTCTCCTATCCTGTCCTCATTCTCTCTTCGATTTCGGGACGATAATACCTTAGCATTTACAATCTCCTCTATCAAAACTCTATATAAAAAAAAAGTTAGGTGATAGAGAACGCCTCCGGCGCTAACTTCGCCTAGTGGCTAGCTTCCACTCAAGAGTCTATAAACATCATTAATGGGTAGTGAAAAAAATTAATCTCACCTTTCTTAATCACATCCAAGCTCTGATTCATAGGAACGCCTCCAATGGCCAGGCAAGTTCTCAATGGGAT
>NW_007476498.1:0-308 GCF_000475195.1 Diaphorina citri
TATTGGGAAAATCCTACAATGCTGCAGTGAGCACCAAAGTTGTGACATAATAACACAAAGAAACTGCATTTACAATTGAAATAGTCTAAAATTTAAAAACGTCCATCAAAATAGACTAAAATACAAAATCGCCAAGTAAAAACTCAGCACTCGATCCGCTCGTTCAGCAAATATAACCTCATGCATAACTTCTCACTATTTTCAATTCGCAGCACTACACAAGACCTGTACTTTTCTTATCGCCCATTTAATACCTCACCCAGCCTAAGAGTTACTCACTCTTACGGCTACTCACATTAAACTTTTTT
>NW_007476499.1:0-308 GCF_000475195.1 Diaphorina citri
AGAAATTGTATCCTACGTAGTCCACAGGCCATCTAGAGAGATACCTACATGGAAATTTGCCTCCCGAGGAAAAAAAAAAGTATTCAAACAACAAGACAAGCTCAAAAAAGGGACTCTCCTTTGTAAAGCTCACAAAAAACATGCATTTTCAGGCACAGAGAGTAGAAAACAAAACATTTGGAAAAGTATATCAAACGCCCTGCAGTCATTTCAGTTTGAGATCAAATGAATTATCTGTGGGACTCCCTTTTTCCACCTATATTTGTGTCCTATGCTTTTCTTCCATCCTCTGGCCTGTTGCTGAAACT
>NW_007476500.1:0-308 GCF_000475195.1 Diaphorina citri
TTAGACTTGAAGTCTGTTCTGAACTAGGTTATCTTCCGAGTACATGAAACATGACTGCATGTTCTACTTTAAGTACATATATGCTGAAGTATTGGGTTGATTTTCATGGAAATGTTTCTAATGTTTCCATGGGTGAATGGATGAAGTAGAATTACATATTTCCATGGATGAATGGAAAATATTATTGGAGCTGTAGAATTACTGTGAATATTATTTTGAGATGTCATTATACAAGAGGTCGTCAAGTCATCAAACATTTTCCAATAAAGAAGCATTTCTGAACCCTTAAACACGAACCTTTGTCGGTC
>NW_007476501.1:0-308 GCF_000475195.1 Diaphorina citri
TCAGATTCACGAGTTGTCACCGTATGACGTCATGCGCAGAACGAACTCAAAATCGTACACTAATTGACACCCCCCTGGACTCTAGATAGGCAGTTTGCGGGTACCTACCTATGAAAATTTCTCTTAATAAAACATTTCGTGCTCTACCACTACAGCTATATTCTAATCAAAATCAGAGAATTATCGAATCAATCTCTTGAAAAGTCAACTCTTATAATTTGCAAATTTGCTACCTAAAATGTACGCTTGAAAAATTTAGAAAATCCAAAGTGCAAAATATAAAATAGAATCCATATAACGTAAAACTA
>NW_007476502.1:0-308 GCF_000475195.1 Diaphorina citri
CTTTCAAAAAAGAAAATGTAAAATGATGTACCTACCTACACGTACCTACTGTCGATGCCGTACACTTCATGTTTTGTTTTTCAATTATTAAGTGTGCGTGCTTTAACGGGGGATCTAATCTTTTGAAACCTTGCAATAAGTATTAGGCTAAACACAATGATTTCATGATTTCCCATATAGGTACATATTTCTTGTAACTCTATTTGCATGATCCTCCTTCTTCCCCTTTCCTCTCCTGTCCCTACTCCTTCTCCTCGTAAATAAATGGACACCGAGCAACACTGTATCTAGTCAGAGATATTTGCAGT
>NW_007476503.1:0-308 GCF_000475195.1 Diaphorina citri
TTTTGTTTTTCTTGATTTTTTGTTCTATTTTCCACCCCTAAATCGTAGGATCATGGGAGGTTGACCTTGTTTGGGAATTGATGTTTGTAACTGCTCCATTTGTAATGCCCACACCCAGACGGTCTGACAGACCGCGGTCTCACAGACCTGGGTCTGACAGACCGTCTGAGCGTGAGCGGATGGCATAATACAGATTTCCCACAAAACATGGCCATATTTCCACCTGCCTCGCTGGTGTAGTGGTCAAGGCGCTCGCCTGGTAAACAGGAGGGCGTGGGTTCAATCCCAGCCGAGGTATGGAATTTTAT
>NW_007476504.1:0-308 GCF_000475195.1 Diaphorina citri
TACCTGGAGGTTTTCTTTTTCTTCTGGAATTTTCATTTTACTTTTAATTTTCTTAAGTGAAGAAAGCTTGGTAATAATAAAAAAAACAATATTTATGATATCTAATAATAAGAACAATATTAATTATGTGATGATCTTTTTCTAATGTATGGATTATTTATTGTAACCATCGCAATGAGTTTTTGTCTTAATGGCCGGAAACAGTCCCAAATCTTGCATTAAAAGCAATATAATGAGTACCTAGTTGAGAAAATTTACTTTTTCAGCAACAATACCTACTCCCCATAAATATATGGTATAGGTATTAC
>NW_007476505.1:0-308 GCF_000475195.1 Diaphorina citri
TTACTGAAAAGTTTCGCCTGCGGCCCTGAAGATTACACCTTTGACAAGTCTGCTTCTCTTACTATTGTAGACCAAAACATTCAAAAAATTCGCCCGCGGCGTCAAATTTTGTGTTTTTGATAACTAAGTTTTTTTTTAAATTAGAGACCAAAATTTTCGCCTGTGGTCATAAAAATTTCAATTTCGTTAATTCTGGTTTCTATAAATTGTAGCTCACAATTTGAGAAATGGCTGTATAGTAGTCTTGAGGTCATTATTTTGGTCAAAGGTCATTTATCTTGAAAAAATTTGGCCTGCGGTGCAGTTAT
>NW_007476506.1:0-308 GCF_000475195.1 Diaphorina citri
TAGTTCAACACTCAAAGGCACATTTTCTCTCGCCTCTTTGTTAAAGGAAATGAATGCGTAATCAAAATAAGTAGATAGCTGATAAAACATAATAATGTTTTCGAGAGAAAAATCAAATCTGAATACTGTCCATAAAGAAGTAGATAAAGGATAAAATCCCATTACACCTTTTTGTGCCAAAACTTTATACAAGGACATTTAGTTCTGTTTTGTAATCGGTTCATATTGTCATTTCCAAATGTAAGCTAACCATACTTTCTAACGCCAGACTTAAAGGAAGCATGAATATTTCAAAAAGTTCAAATTTA
>NW_007476507.1:0-308 GCF_000475195.1 Diaphorina citri
ATTAAGGTAGGAACCTCAATTTACTCAATTACCTCAAACTCAAAATCTCCCTCACCCTAATTCAATTCTACTAATGGCCACATCTAAGGTACAAAGGTGCTTTCTATTACCCTAATAATGTACCCGTAATAACACATTAACTTCTACAAAATGTCTAAACTTCGAGTAACTATACTAACTATGTATTACCTACCTATCTATGTACATAAATACATAGCTACATACCTATGTTTTTACTTTCTATTACTACAGTGTAGCGGAGCTATACTAGTAATGAAAGTATTGCAATCGGTCCAAATTTTCAAAAT
>NW_007476508.1:0-308 GCF_000475195.1 Diaphorina citri
CGCTTCATTCCTCACCTAATACTCGTGCCAGTTCGTCTTCCAAAGATATTTTATTAAATTCCAATACCTAATATTTATCGAGGGTACTATAATATTTGAACATAAAATAATTTTTATTTTCCTAGTTTAAACAGAACCAGTCAAGGGAGGGACGACAAATATTTCTCCCTCTCTCCATGACATACATGGATAATTATATGTATCAAAACGTTACATTATGGCAACATGTTACAATCAAATGTCTTCTGACAGTTTCATTTGTCCATACACGGTGGGTTTTGAGTCAGCTATGTGTGATACATTCCTAG
>NW_007476509.1:0-308 GCF_000475195.1 Diaphorina citri
GATCCAACAGTTTTCTCGCCAGTGTCAAATGTCATTTGTTTCACAGCAATAATGCACTTGGAAATAAAAATCAATTAAATATTGAATAAATTAAAAAAAAAATAGGTAGGGATGAGAAGAGCCTTCATTCAAACAAGCGATCATTTCAAACCAAACGGTATCTTCTTCTGTTGGAATCTTCCTCAATATTTCAAAATAAAACAACAATTACCTATGGAGTCAATGATTCTAACAACATTACCATTTGTTACTGTCAAAAGTAGGCATTTTCTCAGTCGAGCCATGTCAAATTTAACATCCACTTTTTT
>NW_007476510.1:0-308 GCF_000475195.1 Diaphorina citri
TCCGAAGTTCTAGCCTTACCGGAAGGGGTAGAAAAAACGGTTTGAAAATCGCTAATTTTACGACTGACTCACTCATCAAAATGTTGAGGCACTTCCCGATGTCGTAGAAACTTGAAATTTGGCAGGTTAATCTTTATGTCATATAGGTAACTTTATAACTACATCAGAATTAGAAACTTATAATACTGCAAATGTTCTAAAGATTAGGCACAATCTTGGATGTATCATGATAGCTAGGTAGGATTATTTTCATTAGGAAATAACTCTGTCTGTGAATTATTAAAATTATCTCGATGGTTTATTTTTAA
>NW_007476511.1:0-308 GCF_000475195.1 Diaphorina citri
TAATCGATTTCGTCGTTACGAAATACAGCATGATGGCGACGGCGACGAGACGTTTTTCAAGTTTAAAAGGTGTCTGAAACACTTTAGTAAATGCGTCAATACGATCCATGAGACTATATTCAAAAGTAAAATACGGCTCTTCGAAGTGAAAATAATATGTTGAAAATAAAAGAAGTTAAAGTCTTTATCTCAAAAAATCAACCGCGATAATTATCCCCGACAATCTATGCCATGAAACCCAATAACCATGAAGATTATTGTACAACTTCAAACAGAGTGCCGATGACTTGAAATAAATGAAAATACGA
>NW_007476512.1:0-308 GCF_000475195.1 Diaphorina citri
ATGGTCATTTGAGCGATTATTTTGTTGAAGATGTGATGTGTCTAGCTTCAGGTATCCTTGGAATTTTCATATGTCTGTTCGTGTAATTTGTTAGTGAAGAGGTAATTGATTATGTAATTTATGAACATTTTGATTGCTTTGAGCATTTTGATGCGGCCCGCCTGGTCAAATTGTGCGGCCCGCTGCGAGCCACAAGGGTATAATATTAAATAATAATAATATTTCACAACGAGACTTTTTATTTTTTTATTACTTTAATCTTTGAAACAAAATGAAGTTAAAAAGTACTTCTTGGTAAACGTATCTAT
>NW_007476513.1:0-308 GCF_000475195.1 Diaphorina citri
AACCAGGAGGTGCCGAGTTCGAATCTCGTCCGGGGCTGAAAATTTTTCTGTCCTATCTTTTCCGTTCTTTTTTTTTTTAAATTTTTACCTAAGCAGGGGAAAAGCCCCACTTTGGCCATTCCGTTCTTTGATAGGCATGGTTATAAAAGAATGTGCCTTGAAGTAATGCGAAAGCGCTCCTTTTCCAAGATTTATTTCTTTTTTAAGCCTCAGATAACGTTTATTGCCAGTCGTTAGTTAGATTTCAGTCGGAAATGTCATTTCTACGACGGAATAGACTCTTTTTCACTATCTTTGAACGAGATTAT
>NW_007476514.1:0-308 GCF_000475195.1 Diaphorina citri
TAAATAAAAAAGGTACCTCTGTACTTAAAAATAAGATCTTAAATTTAGGTCAGGTACTAAAAAGCTGGATGTAGGTACTTAACCAAAACTATGAGTAAGCAAAAGGAAAAGTTCTCTTTACGACATCGATTCCAATAAATCACGGATTCCACGATCCCGCCCAAATATGGTCACAAACATAAATTTTACATGGTAAAATACGAAGTATGGTACCTATAATAAGTATCTAACAACAACAGCTAACGAAGAACTTAAGAATACCATCATACCATGAGAACTTGCCAACTTGGAAGCTCATGTCTTTATCA
>NW_007476515.1:0-308 GCF_000475195.1 Diaphorina citri
AATGGAGAGAATTATGTAAAACTCCCAACATCTGATGGAAATTTTACCTAGCAATCATTGTTTGGGTTCGACTCCCAACTAGAGATAAGTTTCCAATTGTTTGGGTTCGACTCCCAATAGGAGCTCAGGGTTCGATTCCCTGTTTGTACTCTTCGGCTTTCAGAGGAGTTTTACTTTGGTATCATTAGGTGAGAGTTTTATTTTTGGTCTATTTTCTTATTAATACTGAATAGGTAGGTACTTCTGAAACAGAGTAGGTACTATTTTATACTTAATTGCAATAGGTATACATAATCTATATTTTCTTG
>NW_007476516.1:0-308 GCF_000475195.1 Diaphorina citri
GGGCTCCGTCCCAGTCCAAATGAGCGCCAGCCGTTCCGAGAACAAAATTTATCTGTTTAGGCCGTAGTTCCTATATGTAGTTCCAATGTAGATAGTTCCACTATATGTAGTTCCAACTATATGTAGTTATAGTTCCAACTATGTATATGTAGTTCCAATCGGGCGGGAATGGAACCCTTGATCAAATACGTGCTTTTGTAAGACAGGCGAGCTACCCTTGAAACTAAAAAGATAGGCTGGCTCAGGATGCTACTTATTTTATGTCCGAGAAATATGCATAGCCTCGTGCTAGTAGAAGGACTGATGGG
>NW_007476517.1:0-308 GCF_000475195.1 Diaphorina citri
CTTGAGCGATCAATCGATCATTCTTGTTTTCTTCTCTGGCGGGAAATTTCTTTATTGGCCTCTTTGTCAATCATTCTTCATTCTTTCTTCTTCCATGGCGAAGCAGTCTTTCTTCTTTGGCTTATGATCCTTCAGTTTCATTTTTCTTTGACTTTCCGGTTTGCCTCTTTGGCAATCATTTTTTTCTTTTTTGACTGGGAATTCTTTTTTTCTTCTATGGCGGAGCAGTCTTTCTTTCTTCTTTGGCTCTTGAACCTCTCTTCTTTTTTCGTTTGATTTTCCTCTTTGGCAATCATTCTTTCTTCTTT
>NW_007476518.1:0-308 GCF_000475195.1 Diaphorina citri
ACGGGACGCCGGGACACCCCCTGAAATTCGGGACTGTCCCGGCCAATTCGGGACGTTTGGCAAGCCTACCTATAGCTCTACTACTGGTATTCAGCTCACAAGAAATACATACTCCTACTGAAGCAAAAGAAGGATTTTTTTTTCCAGAACATTGTTTTCGAGGGATTAAAAAAACATTGGGAGGACCTTAATAATTTTTCAAGAGAAGGGCTTTTTTTTAAGATAACATAAATAGATAAATTATATATTCTTTTCTTCTTAATTACATTTGTTTTTTTTTTTTTTTTGTTTTTTTTTTTTTTTTTTTT
>NW_007476519.1:0-308 GCF_000475195.1 Diaphorina citri
AAAAAAAAAAAATAGGTGAAGAAAATTATTCTCTGTAATAAAAAGGGTTTTGGGGGTGGAAATAAAAAAAATCTTTGGTTAAACAGATGGGAGTTTTGAAATACATTAAGCCCATCAGATGGGCTTAAAGAAACTGATTAGTAACTGGTTACTTTGAGTCATTCCCTGTGTAATACGGAGCTTCTGGTTAGTAATTTAATTGGTTAGTAACTGGAAGAAGTGACTCAAAGTATTTTTTTTTTTTTTTAAGAGGTTTGACAGAGGGAACTGTAACTGCTATGGTCTTATCGTCCCGAAATCGAAGAGAG
>NW_007476520.1:0-308 GCF_000475195.1 Diaphorina citri
CATTATTCCATCAGGATAAAATCCGCCCCGGGCGGGAATCGAACCCGCGGACTAGCGCTTACAAGGCAGATGCACTACCAACTAAGCTAACTAGGCTGGCCCAAACACTAATCAGATTTTAAAATTTACCGCGCTATTTGAATTTTTCCCGCCTGACGTTTTCAAATAAATCCGCTAGTAGGCGCCCCGATCGTTTTGTTTACAAACAAGACCGGAAATCCCGCGAAAACGAGGATCTGGCACAGGGGAGCGTGTTGAGGACGAGATTTTTGTGGGAATTTTGCTATAAATCCCACCATTAAAAAAAA
>NW_007476521.1:0-308 GCF_000475195.1 Diaphorina citri
CATCATATAAATCAAAAAACTCATCTAGTCCTGCTATCTGCTATAGTTTTATTTAATTTTCATCTAGCGGCGTTTAAAACAAATACTTAATCGATATTATGACTTCTAATTTTCAATACCTAATACAACCAGGAGTGTTTGTATCCCCCAGTGCAGTGCTTAGGAAATCTACTGTTTGTAGTTCACAGTGAAGTGATTATGAAATTTAGTTTTTGTATTCCACAATGCAGAGCTTAGGTATAAAATACTTTTGAAATACAAAGCCCATTACTTATGTAAGTATAGGTGGATTGTAACTTGATATAAAG
>NW_007476522.1:0-308 GCF_000475195.1 Diaphorina citri
AAACAGGGATAGGGCGGCCAGGGCTTTATCCAACTCTTTCTTAACAGTTTGGTTGGTGATATTGACATACCTGGAATATGAATAGTAAGGAACTGAAACCCCTTGGATACAAGACCTATCACTAGTACATCCATCCCCTTTGGCTGGAAGATACTTCACAATATACTAAACGCATGGTGATGTTGGAGTCCAGATCTATTTAGGTTCGACCCTCAGAAATGACACCTTTTCAAGACATTTAAGCACGATCCTACAATAGATTTCCTGCCCTAAGATATTACCCTTTTTTTTCTTGGTCTAACATTTAG
>NW_007476523.1:0-308 GCF_000475195.1 Diaphorina citri
GTTAGACACACCATCCGTTATCGGGAGCTCTTATCATAAACCGGCGCTCCTTGACCAGTGCCTAATTCCTGAAAAAGGCGGTGTAAATTACAACAAATACACCACGTTTTAGCATTCACTTCAAGCAGAGATTGGTTTCCTGGTTCAATTGTAGTGAACAAGTGAAGTCTCTTGAAGACCCGGTTTTAGATAGAACACTTTATGCTCCAAAATTTGTTTGTAGCCAAGGGTGATGACTTGGTCAAATTTTAGTACACCCACAGATTCTTGAAGCCCTTTGTGAAGGGAGGTGTTTAAATTTCATCAGT
>NW_007476524.1:0-308 GCF_000475195.1 Diaphorina citri
CATGAATGCCCGCTTTATTATTATTTTTTTTTTCAACAAATTGGTTCTCTAGTCAAAATCGTTCTAGCGATTCACTTTGAGATACTTACTCACTTTCCATGTCCGGACTTTGAGATACCAATAACGCCTTTGGTGCATACTGTAGACTGTAGGTATACAATGCATCATCGTGTAGTAGATCATTATCATTTAGGAGCTTTGAAGTTCATGCTTTGAGTTCAAAATGAGATCCCCATCTCACATGCTTACATCAAAAGCAAAGGTATTAAAGTGTTTATGCCAGAAAAGGTCTACAAATTTTGAAATTC
>NW_007476525.1:0-308 GCF_000475195.1 Diaphorina citri
GCTACCAACCAAGCTAACTAGGCTGGCAAATATGTTCTTAATGTTCGCGCAATAAACTTCCTATTTTGCCGCACTACTACCGCGGCGCGCAGATCTGGACGCACCTTTTAACACTTCGTAAAGTACGAAGTTCGTACATCCTCTCCTATAAGAAGTTCCATAGCTTTCAAATCAACAATAAAATTCTGACAACCGTCTGTAGGTTCATGTGTGACGGGCTAACTTTACATATACCAGTGTCGAATAACTATTAGTAGTAATAAAAATGCTAGTTGAGAAAATCTACTAATAAAAATAAAAAATCACAG
>NW_007476526.1:0-308 GCF_000475195.1 Diaphorina citri
CTAGGCCGTGATTAAATTGGACCTGCAAACGGCGAATGAGACTACAGTTATCTATGTCGAAGATTACCTTTCGAACTGATCGCACCATTCACAAGTCCTAAAGTCAAATCAATATTCCTACGAAGCATAATGCGAGCACCTACCTTCATGACAATCCTACGATCCAAACCGGCTGTCATTGATGATTCATCATCGTACTTATGAAGGCACTCTTCTGCCCTTTTTGTCAAGTACTTCTGCCCTTAGCGAGGACAATCAATGGTATCAACGGCGTCAATATGAATGGCGGGCTCCTCAATCGGGTTTTG
>NW_007476527.1:0-308 GCF_000475195.1 Diaphorina citri
AAGAGAGAGAGAGAGAGAGAGAGAGAGAGAGAGAGAGAGAGAGAGGGGAAGGAGGAGGAGAAGTAAGAACTAGGAAGAGGAAAGGGAGGGAGGGAGAGAAAGAGAGGTGTCAGAAAACTCAAGTTGGAGTGGCAGAAAACAGAAATAGAAAGTAGAAAGCTGTAGGAATGTTTTTTTTTTTTCCTCGAGAAAGTTGAGGGTTGGAAATTAGCTGTGGTATTTACTTCGTTCTTCTTTCTCCTGTTAAACATGGGATTTACATTATGGGGTGGCTTTTCATGAGTTTACCTTTGGAGGTTTTACTTCCA
>NW_007476528.1:0-308 GCF_000475195.1 Diaphorina citri
ATGGCTATTCATAAAACATTTTTAAATGATAAAATTATGTAAAAAAAAAAAATGACCTCGCTGGGATTCGAACCCCCATCCATTACACTTATCATCACAGTAGAGGAGTAAAAATAAACGCACCCAACCGCTCGGCCACTAAGACATTTGATAATGAGACGCACAAAACTTCTTTATTAATCAACTCGATCGAAAAGTTTGAAATTTTCCCCTAAAAGTCACTTTTTCCGCCCTAGCGGGTCTCCCTTTAGTGCTAAGAAGATGAAACCAAGAAAAGGCACTCCTCCTCGACGAGACCTTTCTGGAGA
>NW_007476529.1:0-308 GCF_000475195.1 Diaphorina citri
CTCAACATTTTGACATCTAGTAAAACAAATCCGTCCGAAACTATTCCATATTTCATGATTATTTTCTCTTTCTTCCTCTATTCCCCCCCCCCAATGTTGTTTAAATTTGAGAAAAGTACAAAGTAAATTTCAATGATCTGAATATACCTACCTATAAAATAACTTTTTTTGGTAATTTTATACTTAACCTAGTATGTACTAAAGGTACGAATAAATTCCGTCCCTATGATTTTATTTATTAGTAGGTAATACCTTTTTCTAAGAATAGGTAGTTGTGTATTTTTATCTACCTATTCTTGTACTTTTAT
>NW_007476530.1:0-308 GCF_000475195.1 Diaphorina citri
GGGGATGAGTTTCAAAACGCTTCATAACTGATGAGTTTCAAAAGGACTAGCTAGTCCTAGGTATTGGATGGCCTCTTTTAGAACCAAATTATGACCGACTTTCTGGTTTTTCTGTGTCCGTGAGATAGGAATAAGCTCACGGTGGTGAAAGGATTGACAATAGGTTTAAACCCCTGGGACTCCACGAAACATTGTCTCCACTTTGAGAAAATAATAATATCGCCGAGTTGCATGAAACTGAAACTTGAATTTCATTTCGGTCAATGCTATTTGGGACTGAACAAGCTGACTGACCTTTGTAGCCTTTG
>NW_007476531.1:0-308 GCF_000475195.1 Diaphorina citri
CAAGTAAGGAATAAAAAAAACTAAGCAGGATAAGAAAAAAAAAAAAAAATAATAAGAAGAGTAAAAAGAAGTAAGAAGGAAAATTGTTATTATTCTAAGAGTTTTTTTCACTTAACTTTCACATCTCCCACATTTTTCTTTCTTCCTTCGTAGGTACTTTTCATATTTTGTATTGTTTTGCTTTTCCCCGACGGCTTTATACTCTTTGTAGTCATAATGTAGGTGGATGGTTTCAAGACACTCCAAGTCATTTGTTTCTACCTTTGTATGAAAAGTAATAGCAATTGAGTCAACAGGCAAGGCTCATT
>NW_007476532.1:0-308 GCF_000475195.1 Diaphorina citri
CGGAACGGCTGGCTTTCTCCTATCCTGTCTTCTTTCTCTCTTCGATTTCGGGACGATAAGACCATAGCAGTTACAGTTGCCTCTGTCAAACCTCTTTAAAAAAAATAGAAAGTAAAAAAAAAACTTTCTACCTACCTATAACCTACATGTTTGAAATCCTGACGCAATTCTCTACAATTGACTAAAAAATAAGAATTGTGTTCACTGTTCACTGCCATGCCTAGGCAAGTATACCGCCTATACTAGTATTAAAAATAATTGTTTATTTGTTAGACTTTTTAGGTACTTACCTAAGTAGGTACATCTCG
>NW_007476533.1:0-308 GCF_000475195.1 Diaphorina citri
ATTTAATTGCAACCTTAATTAAATATTAAATATCATCTTGAGAATGGGGTAACACCCGAAATACGCGTATAGATAAAATTCGCACTTCGTGCTCGACCCCCCGGGGGCTTCACGTGTTCGCTACGCGGAGTTGCGTATACGGTCGCGCTGCGCGCTCCCGGAGCTTCGCGGGGTTGTGCATGGGGTCGCGCTTTGCGCTCCCTTGTTTACGGTCGCGCTGCGCGCTCCCGGGGGCTTCGCGGGGTGTGCATGGGGTCGCGCTTTGCGGTCCCTTGTTAACGATCGCGCTGCGCGCTCCCGGGAGCTTC
>NW_007476534.1:0-308 GCF_000475195.1 Diaphorina citri
AGAGAAATGTACATTATTAGAGGGGGTTAGTTTTAGCAAGAAATATTAATTAGGCCAAAAACACATACACAAAAGGTAGTTTTCTCGGTTTTCCTGTACCCAAGGGATTTTTTTACTATGTGGCTTTTTTTTAGTAATCATACGAAATTTCTCTTTGGACTGGCAGCGGTTGTGGTGGTACAAAAACGCCCAAAGAGAAATTTCTTATGACTCGAAAAAAAGTCACATAGTAAAGTACGGCTCTCATTTAAATTCCGTACACAAATTTTATTTGGAACCACTTTAGGAACCACGTATTCGTTTATTTA
>NW_007476535.1:0-308 GCF_000475195.1 Diaphorina citri
GTTTCATTTTAAAATTTAAACTTCCTATTTTGCTCTTATGTGACTGTAGAAAGGATGGCAACTCTTCTGATAAAAAAAAATCTATCTATGCATACCTACATAATTGTTATATCAAAGAAGTTGACCAAAGTATCCAAAAGTAATGTTTTAGGGATATATTTTAACTACATTTACATAAGAGCGAAAGAGGAATTAATTTAGAGGAATTAATTTTATCATACATCAACCGTGTTGTAATGTCTTCATCCTGAATAAGATTCAATAGACTCGATTGTGTGTCAAGATGATTTTATTTTAAATGTTTGTTT
>NW_007476536.1:0-308 GCF_000475195.1 Diaphorina citri
ATTCTGAACGTCTACAGAATTTTCCATTGAGAACTGTTTTTCCCCTTTGAACGTCTCGTCTGCAGAATTTTCCATTGAGAACTCTAAAATGTGCTGACTTTACACCCTTTATGTGCAAAGGCTGAAATGGTCAACTCTAGGAACATTAGGGAAGCAGAGAGAAGTTTGGGGAACAGTGACCGCTTTCAGAGATCATTAATTATTAGGGTTTCATTAACCCTTAAACATGTCCAATGGGTAACAATTTTATAACATGTAGGTACGGCCAATTCGCATAGAGTTGCTCTAACGTAGGGGATTTCTCAAAA
>NW_007476537.1:0-308 GCF_000475195.1 Diaphorina citri
TCGGACACACCTTTAGATAGATAGGTGCCTAGTGTGCTGTCATCCCCTGCAGCGTCCATTCAGTGGTCTCTATAAGTACCTATAACTAGATCCCTCCTCTTCTTCTTTCTTGAGTACCTAAAGTCTATCCTATGTATTTCAAATGTTGGCAATCAGCATTGCAATTCTTATTTTATTGGTGGCAATCCAGAGTCGAGTTAAGAAATTTCATTGGAAATCCATCGAGGGTGTTTGCACAAGAATCGAAGTTCGAAAAGCAATATCCTCGATATATTCTCCCTCGCTGCTCTTCATTCACTACACGAGAT
>NW_007476538.1:0-308 GCF_000475195.1 Diaphorina citri
AGAATAAAAAGAAGGAGATGGAGAGAAAGATAAAATCCGCCCAGGTGAGGAATCGATCCCGCGACCTAGCGCTTACAAGGCAGACGCAGCACCCTCCAAGCTAACAAGGCTTTTAATGAAAAGCTATAGATCTTGTATTAATAGATACATGTAGGATGTAGGTATTAGAACTTAGAAGCAGCTTTGTTCCTGTACCTACGTCTCCTTAACATAGGTTGTAAAAAGAATACCTTTTTTTTAAGAGGTTTGACAGAGGGAACTTTAACTGCTATGGTCTTATCGTCCCGAAATCGAAGAGAGAAGGAAGA
>NW_007476539.1:0-308 GCF_000475195.1 Diaphorina citri
GAACATTATCCCATCAGGATAAAATCCGCCCTGGGCGGGAATCGAACCCGCGGCCTAGCGCTTACAAGGCAGACGCACGACCAACTAAGCTAAGTAGGCTGGCACATTTATTTCGATCGAGAAGAATAATATGATGATCTCCACATACCAAACATCCCTGCTCAAAGTTCCACTTTATGTAAACACTACCTACGTAGGTATCTACCTATGTAGGTACCTGCCTATGTAGGTACCTATGTACCTACCTATGTAGGTACCTACCTATATAATAATAATAGTGCTTATTTATACTGCTCGCATAGGACTGA
>NW_007476540.1:0-308 GCF_000475195.1 Diaphorina citri
TCGCTTGGCTCCCTCCATCTCTCTTCCTTCCTGTCTCATTTTGATCAGTTTTCTCTCACTCACTCCTCCTCCCTCTTTCTCTCTCAGGAAGGGTCCTGAGAGTCCTCATTTTGATCTCTATTGGCTAAACATTAAAAAGCCTTGAGGTCCTCAACATCTAAAAGCGAAAGCCCCTGAAAGTATTCAGCCTTGGTAGATAATCATATTATTGAGTAGATAACCTCTTTTTCTGCTTTTTTTTTGTTTTTGTTTCGTTGGGTGTTTTTTATTTAAGTCTTGCTTTTCTCCAAGGAAATTCTGCCCCACCT
>NW_007476541.1:0-308 GCF_000475195.1 Diaphorina citri
TAGGACGCAATTACCAATAAAATAACAAAAATCATCAATGTTAACAAGACAATGTTTGAAGATAGACTTTGGTCGAAAAGATAAATAAGGCGGCTGGCAACATCTTGTACTTCCAATATGAAAGCCTGGACCCTACTCCAAGCAGCTGCCAAAAGCTGAAAATAAAAGTTCCACAGTCTACTTTGATATGATTATGATAAATCTTCCCTTGAGTACAAGGCTACAAAGTGTGTTCTTAGATCGGATACGCTACACACCACTGACGCCAAGTCACTAATTTAGCTCATGTACACAAGTGAATATAGCTA
>NW_007476542.1:0-308 GCF_000475195.1 Diaphorina citri
CTTTATCCCCAAAGACCTAAAGTTTGTTCTCGCAACGGCTGTCTTTCTCCAATCATGTCCTCCTTTTCTCTTCGCTTAACTCCGTCACAAAGCCCACTTTGAAGCTCAGGTGTAGAGGCAAACAGCCCTAAAAGTTCTGCTAAGCTTATAAGAACCTACCTACGAATCCTTTTTCTTCGATTTCAGGACGATAAGAGTCTTAGGTTGTCACGGTTCCCTCCATCAAAAATCTCTTACCTGATGAACCTGTACAGAAAGACCACCAGATAGTTGATCTGGCCCTTCCTCTTGTCCAACTCGAAGAAGAT
>NW_007476543.1:0-308 GCF_000475195.1 Diaphorina citri
TTCCTACGAGTGATGATTCAGTTTGAAATTGATCATAATCCGAATGATTCAATAAGAGAGGGGATTCTATCGATTGCATTACGAGGAACAAATCCCGCTGGAGCTTTTCTTTTGATAGACACAATTCACGCTAAGACGGTCATTCACGCTAAGACGGTCTGACAGATCTACGTCTGTATACAAAATTATGAAGCAAATGCAGAACCTAATGTATTATGTTGCGCTTACTGTGGAAAGTGTGGATACATTACGAATTTTCTTACCTCTCTTTAAAAAGTTACACAACTACCCTTGTTGTAAAAGATGAC
>NW_007476544.1:0-308 GCF_000475195.1 Diaphorina citri
TCGCACATCCCCAATTGAAAGTTTATACGCCGAAAATGGACAACCTCCCCTCGAGACAAGACGTAAAATTCTACTGGCGAATTATGGTACGAGAGTGAAATGTAACCCATCAAACCCTGTTAGTCTAATTTTAACTCATGCACAACTTGGTCGTAATATCAACAGAGCAAACCTACCGAGAACAGTAAAATCAAGACTGGAAGATCTCCAGATTTTTGATAGAATTAGTACCCAAGTAATTCAAAGGGATGAGTACATAGCGCCATGGGAGTTATCTGTTCCGGAGATTATCTACCTAACGTCAGAGA
>NW_007476545.1:0-308 GCF_000475195.1 Diaphorina citri
GATTGAAGCATACCAAGAAACGACCATCAAAGAAAAAGAAACAAAAAGAGCAAACCGACATAGTGAAGAAGAGAAAAATTGGCCGCCGTAGGCGGTCGATTTTGGACTTAGAAAAATTTAAAAAAAAGTTCAATTTTTGGACACTTTTTAATGATCCCTCATTACACGGGGAGTATTTTAAGATAGGAAATTTTTCGAAAATTGGCCGCCGCAGGCGGTCGATTTTCAAGAAAAAAAAAGTTCAATTTTTGGACACTTTTTAATGATCCCTCATTACATGGGGAGTATTTTAAGATAGGAAATTTTCG
>NW_007476546.1:0-308 GCF_000475195.1 Diaphorina citri
TTTGACAATCACCAAATAGTAGTTTTTTTATTCTCTTTTGGAGGCTGTTCAGAGGATTGAGGGCATATTGTGGTGCGTACGTGTATAAGGTAACTCCATACCGAAGGATTGAGTCAACCAAAGAGAAGTATATGGTTTTCTTAGTTGTCAGTGGAAATTTCTGAGCGTCAATTTTGTTGAACTTATAATTTAAGATACGAAGTTTTTTGCACAGTGAGCTTACATGTTCTTTCATGTTGAACTCATTGTCCACTGTTACACCTAGGTACTTAGCCTTTTCAGCATATTCCACTCTATGACAAGTACAG
>NW_007476547.1:0-308 GCF_000475195.1 Diaphorina citri
GGTAGAAATCTAATGAGGGAATTTCCTCTGTCATCAAAATCAGGCTAAACTTTCGAAAGTTATGCTGGAACAAACACACAAACAAACTACATGCAAACTCCTGGAGTTAAAACATATAGAAGTCATAGAACTCAATGAAGAACTTACATTATAAAATAATTGGAATTACTGCAGAATACATGGTGTGATGCAAAGAGATGTAGGTACGTACCTACTCTTAAGTACCTAGGTACATGGTACCATTGGTACCTACTACTGTTGATAATAATGATATCGACAACTAAAACTTGAGACATTCCTTCGGCAGT
>NW_007476548.1:0-308 GCF_000475195.1 Diaphorina citri
CTACAAAATCTACAGCATGTGTTTATACGGGCTACGGACTCGGTAAGACTTTCATTTACTAGGATAAGATCTTTCATGAGATACTAGGGCTTCCCGGCCTCACTAAGTAAGTTTGTACATTGGAGGGTAAAAGCCCTATCGCGTCGTGAAACCGTTTTTATGGCTTTATTTTAAGTAGCATGGTTAGACTGGAGAAATTTTTATACTCAAAATCTGGTCTTTTCTTTTTCACTGTGAGCCTTGAAGATATTTTACCACGGAGGTGTTGACTTGCAGGTAGATTTCACTCGCGCCACACTGAAAGACAT
>NW_007476549.1:0-308 GCF_000475195.1 Diaphorina citri
GATTTCAAATATTAAATTTACACAGTACCTAGGTAGTCAATCTCTCACATCTTTTTATTTTAAGGTGAGAACCTACCTATTTTTCTAATCTTTTCTCAGATTTTGAAGGTAGGAAACCATTTTCCTATTTACCTACTTCTAACACTCTACTTTCTAAACCTAATAAACTTCATTATCTTCCTCCTCGTCGTCATCATCTTCCCAATCATCATCTTCCCAAGCGTATCTTCCCCTTGACAGCAGCTTCTTCTCTCCCTTCTCCTCCTTCTTCTCCGTCTTGTCTTCCCCCTTTTCTTCTTTCTCCGCCG
>NW_007476550.1:0-308 GCF_000475195.1 Diaphorina citri
CCCACATAGAATAGCTCTCCTAGAAGCTAATCCTGACCAGGATTAAATGATAATCCGAGTTTAAAATTCGGCCCTTTTTCTACCAACTTCGTTACAGAGTTGAATTTTTAGAATTTTCAAATATTCTTCAAATTTGAATTTAAAAATATTGAGGTAATGCCATCCAGGAAACACCAAAGAGAGAAAATTAGGTTGATGGAATTATTCAATTACCTAATACGTAAAGGTATCTAATACGCTCTTGGAAATGCACAGTCAAGATGAGTCTGTATGAAATTCCTGTAATTCAATATACCTACCTAATGAAT
>NW_007476551.1:0-308 GCF_000475195.1 Diaphorina citri
ACTTCGCGGATTCATAAATTGAATGTTAGAAATACTTGTGGTATTAGGATAAAACTAAATTTTGAAATAATGTATTTGTGTGAAACTTCATTTGTTATCCTGATGAACAGTGGTAATGATAGTAATAATGATTGTTAGTACTGTTTATTAAAAATTTTCCTTTCTTCAAAAGAAAACTTTTGGGGAGAGAAAATATTGTTGAAATTATTCTCATAAGATGTATTTTTCAAATTTATCCTAAAATATTGTTTATTATTATTTATTAATTTGTATTGTTTATTAAAAATTTTCCTTTCTTCAAAAGAAAA
>NW_007476552.1:0-308 GCF_000475195.1 Diaphorina citri
AAAGAGAATAGATTGAAATTGGTTGATGGTGGAGAGAAAGCAGACCTACAACTTAGAGTAGGTATGTACAAATAGATAGGTATAAGATTAATGAAATGATAAACTAAAGACACACAGAAACTATAAAATGCAAAAGGACAGATATTAAATGCAGTCAAATTAATAACGAACATAAAAAAACTTGCTCTTTTTTTGTCATTCACCAAATAAGTGCTATAAGAACAAGACAAAAGGGAATTACACTATGTACAAAATATCAAAATGGGTATTATAAAAGAAAATCTACATCATCAAAGAATAATAATTTA
>NW_007476553.1:0-308 GCF_000475195.1 Diaphorina citri
CAGAGGTTGTCAGCTAGGTATAGGTAAGTAACTATAAATTATGTTCCGCACATGGAACATTTCAAAATTATTATAACTCTTAAATACAACGTTTGAAACGAAGGAGTTATTTATTGGAAAAAGGATGATTGACCAAACAGGAGAGAAAAAAGCAAGATTTTACTTACTTCAACGTATAAGCCTGGCAGTTCAGCGTGGGAATGCGGCTTCGATTTTGAGTGCCCATGAAAACCTGGAAGGGATGTTTTATTTGTAATTTTAGATGTATTCTTAAATAAATACAAACATTTTGTTAGCATAAAAAAGTT
>NW_007476554.1:0-308 GCF_000475195.1 Diaphorina citri
AAGGTAGGTACTTTTTTTTTAATCTAACTAGGTACTTGAAATTTTTTTAATAAATTTTCCATAACCTCCAGAGCCCACCGTCCTAACTACTACTACAACACTGAAGTTGGTGATTCCCTTTAAACCTTTATTAGTGTGATTGTTTATACTAGGTAAACCTTCAATATGTAAAGTTCCATACTTATTTAATTTTAAAACAGTGAGAATATAATGTATTTTTTAATTAAATGTTAAATTTTAACATATAAACGCGCTCCTCTCAATATCGAGTGTTTTTTTTTTTTTTTTTTTTTTTTTTTTTTTTGGCT
>NW_007476555.1:0-308 GCF_000475195.1 Diaphorina citri
GGGTGGTTATCGAATCCGCGACCTAATGCTTACAAGGCAGATTCTTACCCTCCAATATAACCAGACTGACTGGTAGCTTTGTACAATCTCTATTTTTTCGTAAAAATTACGTGCTTTTTTATTTCTATTTTTTCATACCTGATTACCTTTCTGTCTGACTGGGATAATTACCGAGCTCTGTAGATTGAGAAACTTTGTATCTAGGTGTATGTTGCGCAACATAATATGTATCTATGACGTACATTGAGCTCCATTTATTATGTATATCCTCATATCCGAGCAAAATGGGGAATACCGACACACATGGT
>NW_007476556.1:0-308 GCF_000475195.1 Diaphorina citri
GTTACTTGTTTTGTTGTTCGTGTTGTTTTTGGAGGAAAATTCGGTGCGGCGATAGCAAGAAACAGGTGGACAGGGATTTATAGTAATGTAGGAAATTGACGGATTCTCCCTTTGTATCGTTAATATCTCCGTAAATAATGATTTCTCAGAAAATTCAAGATAATGGGATTAAAGAGGACAAAAAGGGGTACTTTTCTATCAGGAGAAATTCAATGGGTTTCAATGGAAATTTGAAGAAAAATCGAATTGAAAAAATGGTAGTTTTTAAAGAGACACAAAAAAATCTTTTTCTCAAGCCTCTGGTTGTG
>NW_007476557.1:0-308 GCF_000475195.1 Diaphorina citri
AAAAAAACAAGTTTCCATTTATATTTCATCGACAAAAACTCAGAACATACATTTTTCATATAAATGGTATACCCACCCGTAAAAGCAGAGCTTGTGCCACGGATGGGGAAATGAGTGTACCAAGTATTAGAAGAAAAAAAAATGTCTGAAGAAATTGATAAACACAAACTTTAGCTATCCTATTGAAGTTTTTGAATGAAGTGCACAACAGGGCTGACTGGAAAAGGCTGGCGAAAAACGCCGACCCCACTTGAGTGGGAAAAAGTGTAGAAGAAGATTGAAGTTTTCGGATCAACACGAGAACACCA
>NW_007476558.1:0-308 GCF_000475195.1 Diaphorina citri
GAGACTTCTTCATACTCGAAGGTATTCAAGAGTGAAATCCAATTCATCCAATCAGCTGCTACAGTGATTCTGAACTAGGTATAGAAGAAAATTGATAAATTGCTGAGGGCAACTTTGTGACCTGAGCGTCTGATGACAAATGCCATCAAACAAGATCATAACAGAACAAGAGAAAGGAGGGAAAATATGGAGTGATATACTAGCAAAAGACACACAAGAATACAGGAAAACCACAGCGAACTACATTCGGAGCCAGTCTGTGTGTTGTGACGAGAGTTTTTGTTAAGAAACAGAAAAGTTCCATGTAA
>NW_007476559.1:0-308 GCF_000475195.1 Diaphorina citri
CTTACCTGTGAACAAAAGATAAAAGGTTAGATATAAATAGTGATTTATTTCAGTCGAAAATAAGCCTAATATCTTATTCAGAGGTGTAAAAAAAATATCAGGCACAAAATACTGTATTGTTTTGTAGAATGCTTATGGTACCTGAGATCAATCAATGTGATTTCTCAATTGGTATCTTAAGGCTAAATAATTGAGAAATCACATTGAGGCACAAGATATCTACAGTACATATGTCCATAGGTTTCTTAGCCCTTTTAGTCGGCAGTACCTACCTATAAATAAGGTTTATTAAATATGAATTTGATTTC
>NW_007476560.1:0-308 GCF_000475195.1 Diaphorina citri
GGGAAGAGGCCTGTCAGATTGCGACCTCGCGGTGAACCCTCCAGAAGGCCGCAATCTGTGGCACCCGTCACTGAAAAAGAAATGAAGATTTCAGTTTAAAAGGGTTTCTAGAGAAGACATTATTATGAAGTATCAGGATCTAATCAAATGCTTCTAGGCCAATAGTCCCTTCTAGAATTTACATACAACTTTCTCTTCTGTTTCCATTTATTTTTTGTCTGCCTTGTAAGCGCTAGGTCGCGGGTTCGATTCCATTTTGAATGGATAAGGTTCGTTCTTGGAACGGCTCTTTCTTGTCTTCCTTCTCT
>NW_007476561.1:0-308 GCF_000475195.1 Diaphorina citri
TTTGAACACAGGTTTACATTCGGCCGTCATGGATCGAACCTCGGGGTCTTTGGGGTTCTTTCTGAAATTTCAAGACAAGAGAAGTGTATTATACTCATTTCAGGTAAGTTAGGGAGGTATGTAGGTAGGTACCTAATAGCTTGGTAGTTACTCTCTAATCCTGAATAGGTAAATCTCAAAATGTATAAGACCTTGGTTAGACCCAGTCAAAATATATAAGACCCAGGATAGTATATAAGACCCAGGATCAAAATATATAAAACCAAGGTCTTATATACGAGTATTTTGACATATTATGGGGAGTACAT
>NW_007476562.1:0-308 GCF_000475195.1 Diaphorina citri
GACCCAGGTAAAGTTCTCTTTGATGCAATGGTCTTTATCTGGTATAATCAGGTGGCTTAAGGGTTTTTTCTCGTGGTCGACGCACTATTCCAACAGTACATGATATTGTAGAAAGTTAAATTATTAAGTATCAACGATTTTAGAAAGAGGGGGTTAGACAAGTCTCAAGGGAGAAAGGGAAAGGGTGTGTCCGTCTAATAAATACAAAATACCTAAGTTAAAAAAAAATGGGGCCAGCCTAGTTAGCTTAGTTGGTAGTGCGTCTGCCTTGTAAGCGCTAGGCCGCGGGTTCGATTCCCGCCCAGGGC
>NW_007476563.1:0-308 GCF_000475195.1 Diaphorina citri
CACTGCTCTACAAACTTGGTACTTGGTAGACTCCGTAGAGACGGCTCTCGCGATACCAAGTGTAGCGAAAAGGTCTACAGTGAGTACAGTGTACTGGTAGACTGGTACCTTAATTAACAGCCTTTTGTGAATGTCACCTAAAAGGAAAAAACCGAATGTAGTGGATATCCGACAATCAATCTGTAACTACTGAAGTTTATTGCATATCATATATGTACCTTCTGCTACAAAAAATCTGAGCGCACGGCAGTGCGCCAGGCCAAGTTCCAGTAAGCACGCCTGTGTATCTTTACACGAACCGATTCGGC
>NW_007476564.1:0-308 GCF_000475195.1 Diaphorina citri
AGACATAAAGTCGAGTTTTTTCCTCGTTTTTATTTGCTTTTTCACCCATACCAGATTTTACTATTGTTCTACCACCTATATCATATTATCACCTGACCTGACCTAACCTAAGCCAACATAACTAACCTCTGTATTTTCATGTAGTGTCGAGAAAAAAAGCTCGGTAAAAATAATAAATAATGAAAAAAAAAGAACTACACGGATTATAATGGGAGAAAGAGAGAGAGAGAGAAAGAAAGGGAGAGAGAGAGAAGGAGAGAGAAAGGGAGAGAGAGAGAAGGAGAGAGAAAGGGAGAGAGAGAGAAGGA
>NW_007476565.1:0-308 GCF_000475195.1 Diaphorina citri
ACTTATAATATAATGTAGGTACGTATCACGAATGCCCCAAAACAAAACGTACCAAACCTACGTCAACCTCACCTTATAGCCACATATACCTATTATTTATGGACACTAATGTAAACTATCCCCCCGATTGTTTTGCAGGTTTGCTAATGCCAGAGGAAGGATTCCCAGAAATGCAGACTTGATTCAAATCTGTGACCGTCGTCAAGGGTTGAGAATCCTCCCTGGTACCAACAGAAGTACAGAGCAGTCCCATTAAGTCTGTTTTGAGGTCCAGGAAGAATTTTCCAATAGAAGGTATACGGTGTGGC
>NW_007476566.1:0-308 GCF_000475195.1 Diaphorina citri
AATAATTGTCACACACGGTACTTGTATAGCCTCACTCTAACGTTGTGCTACTATCGCACATCACTTGCTCTCTTTTTTCTTTCATTTCCTGAACCAAATAGAATAGGTACTTCAGTGGTGTTAATAGTGTTATGGCTGCTGTTGAGGCTCTGAAGAACCTCGTGGAAGAGTTCAAGTCCAGTATGGACGAATTCCGTCCAGCAGCTGGTCCCTCCCACGAGAAACCGCTCGAAATCCTTCAACAGGCGTTCCAGGTGCTACTGGATATGGTGACACAGGAGTTGGCGACCATGCATGGCAAAATCGCA
>NW_007476567.1:0-308 GCF_000475195.1 Diaphorina citri
GGAGTGGTACACAAGGATACATAGCAGATAATTACCACTAATTAGTCAGGTAATAAAATTACACAGTTCGATCAATACCTACACTATTGCTCGTGTTCTATAGGTGAAAGAGATAAGTCATGAGAGAGGCTGAGATAACCAGATGAGTAACAATATGATAAAGATGTTAAGCATCGGCACCGATCATGTGTGAGGCAAAGTGAAGCTATACCACTAAACAAACTGGGAACAACTTGAAACAAGAACGCTTTCAACAAGTTGTATACAAAGCATACACTTCCTACAGAACATATAACTACACCAGCACC
>NW_007476568.1:0-308 GCF_000475195.1 Diaphorina citri
TAAAGAGGATCAGAGGTTCGTACCTTGTAATATTGGACTTATAAGTATTAGAATAGAATACACCTCATTTTATTTTCTACAGATCGAACTTTAAACACTAAAGAGGATCAGAGGTTCGTACCTTGTAATATTGGACTTATAAGTATTAGAATAGAATACACCTCATTTTATTTTCTGCAGATCGAACTTTAAACACTTCAGAGGAAAACGTTCGTACCTTGTAATATTGAACTTATAAGTATTGGAATAGAATACACCTCATTTTATTCTGCTAGAATGAGGACTGCTATTACAAATCACTCTGAAAG
>NW_007476569.1:0-308 GCF_000475195.1 Diaphorina citri
GGAGTGTGACAAGATGCTAAGTTCCCGTCTCAACTTGCAACAAAGCCCGCACCACTCTGCCAATACGTTTGACTCTACGATATCCCGCACTGTATAAGAGTTTTGTATGCTATCTAACCCTCATATGAGTGTGTCCGGAGTGTGACAAGATGCTAAGTTCCCGTCTCTTAGGTATTTCTTTTCCCGGCCCTATTCAAACTGGGTGAGGTTAGTGTGAGGAGATGGGTAGTTTGTCACCGATTGGAGGGAAAAACCCATCTTGTTATACAATCACGTTAAACCATTCCAAAATACAGTTCATCAGTTGA
>NW_007476570.1:0-308 GCF_000475195.1 Diaphorina citri
GTCCTATGCATCTGTTTCCAGTACATTGTATGTTGTATGGTATATTGGTTTTGACGATTTGATCTGTGGTATTGATCAAAGTGAGAAATCAATAAAAGAAAAGGTGATAGAGTGGAATACTTACCGACAAGAAAATGACTGTTCAAATTCAAACTCGTGAACTGTGGTTTGGTCCAGCTTTATCAGTTTTTTCAACCGACCCAGAGTCTATTGAAAGTTTTAGGTTTTAGGTCAGTTACACATTGACTTTACCTGCATATTCATATTATTAATGTAGATAGAAGTAAGTAATTTCAAGTTGAACTTGG
>NW_007476571.1:0-308 GCF_000475195.1 Diaphorina citri
CATTTACTATGAACATAGCAGATGTAAGTTTTACATCAAATACATCCCTACCGTGCTATCAAAATCCCGATTGAGTCCGAAATACTTCAAGTTATTGTTCATTCATTCATTAGGTAACATGTTTGACAAATTACATTAAAATCGAACAAACCGTTTGAGAGTTATAATGAAACAAACGTACAAATTGAAGAAAAAAACAAATAAAAAATCGTAAAGTTTTTTTTTTAATAAGAATACTTTTCATTTATTTACATAAATAAATCATACATTCCAACAAATAACAGTAATGATATTAATAATGGAAAAAA
>NW_007476572.1:0-308 GCF_000475195.1 Diaphorina citri
GAAAAAGATAGTGGCTTATATCTGGAATTTCCATTGAGATAAGGTCCATCATTCTCGGAACGGCTGGCTTAAAAAAAAGTCTTACACCGCCTTTTTTATTCTCTTATTCTGTCTTTCTTCTCTTGGCTTACGGAACGTTAAGGCCTTCGCTGTTACAATCCCTCTAACAAAACTCTTGGGGAAAAAAAATCTATCCTGTCTTCCTTCTCTCTTCGCTTTCGGACAACAAGACCTTAGCAGTTACAGTTTCCTCTATCGAACCTCTTTCTTCTTCTTCTTCTTCTTATTATTATTATTATTATTATTAT
>NW_007476573.1:0-308 GCF_000475195.1 Diaphorina citri
CTCATGATAAACATAAAGTCCAACACGGGAAACACAGTTTGTGTCAATTTGGATCCAGCGTCAGACATTAGAAACGTGAAAGAAATGATAGCACCCAAGTTGGGTATGAAATATGAAGAAGTAAAAATTATTTTTGCGGGAAAAGAGTTAGAAGATACAACTATTATCTCGGTGAGTCACATAGTGCATGTTACTCCTTCAACTTTTAGTTGAAAATTGAAGATTGTTTACCTACCTACTTGGGTTCAAAATAGATAAGATGAAAAATTGGACTTTCCTTCAGATTTGTGGAAATTTTTCACTAGAAT
>NW_007476574.1:0-308 GCF_000475195.1 Diaphorina citri
GATTTTACTCCAATACTCAACCAATCTCATTCCAAGCCTAATTATTGAAAGAACATTTAACAAAGTAGCATTGTCATCTTCAGATTTACAACTAACGGATTTTGCTCAAGACCAAGTCTAATCAACCTTTGAATAGGATATCCAAAGGTGCATCTTAAATACTCATTGAATTAATTTCAATGTTGAAATAATTGTTGTATCCGGAGGAAGTCATGTGCTATGAATATACGTATATGTAGAACTCTCTATGTTTGTATGACCATACGTGACTATTCTGATAAAGGCGGTATCATCCAAATATCCACCAG
>NW_007476575.1:0-308 GCF_000475195.1 Diaphorina citri
CACCCACTCTCTCCTTTCTCTCTCTCTTCTTTCATTCACCTCCTCTTTCCTCTCCTTCTGCCACCCACTCTCTCCTTTTAACCCACATTCCACATTTCTACGAGACTTCAACACACAAGTCTGCTCTCTCTCTCTCCCCTTTGACTCTTCAACTGCTTTCTTTTCCTCCTTTTATCTTCTCTTCTTCTTCCTATTTTCTCGTATTTTCTCTTTTTCCTACTTTCTCTTCTTCTTCAGCATCTTCTCTTTCTTCTCAATTATTATCTTCTCCTCTTCAGTATCTTCTCTTTCTTCTCAATTATTATCTT
>NW_007476576.1:0-308 GCF_000475195.1 Diaphorina citri
GGATGTAATAAATGAACGCAAAGTATTTCAGCTTCTACTTCGCATTGTGGACCATTCCTCAACTTCTTGTCAATACTTTCTCATCACTCCCAAGGTAAGTTCATTCAACCATTATCTCTTTGATAAGATAATGAAATGTTACTTAAACCAACACAATGATTTGGTTGAGAGAAAAAAAAATCCAGACTAATTAGCTTGGAAAGCAGCACGCCTGCCTTGTAAGTGGTAGGTAGCGGGTTCGATTCCCGCCCGGGGCGAACTTTTTTATTTTTAGGTTTAATAGAGGTAACCATAAGTGCGCAGGTCTT
>NW_007476577.1:0-308 GCF_000475195.1 Diaphorina citri
GAACGTCAACTCCTTCATAGGTATTAATTTTATTGATTAAAAGGACCAACGAGAGGAAATGTGTATTTTCTATTATTGGTTCATAAAAAGCATTTGACTTAGTCACACAAAATTAAATCATTTCAATGAATTGTTTGACTTTATTCAAGGGTTAGTCAACTTCACCAGCTTGGACTTGGTACAGTTACACTTACTTGACTTACTCCGTATCTTATTTTTCACTTCCATTTCATTTTTCCGCCCTGTATAACGCAAGGAACTACCCTAGCGACAACCTGTATTTTTCCACGCCTTTCTTTGCCATAATC
>NW_007476578.1:0-308 GCF_000475195.1 Diaphorina citri
GGTTGATAAAAATCAGCATCGCCCGCGAACAGCTTTTTAAGATTTGTGAAAGTTAATATAAGCGTTTTTGTTTCTCTAACGCCGATATTGTTCCCCATGTAATATGAAATTTTTAATAACATGCCCATGTCATACTCTCATAGGTAGGTAGGTAGGTAGGTAGGTATTAGTTATAGGGTGAGTGTAGCACCTATGGTCAGTGTAGCACCTATGGACACTTTACACGTGTTCAAGGCATTAGCGTTCAAACAACACCAAGTTTCGTTTCAACTTGTTCATCTCTGCATCCGCCATCTTATTTATGCCCC
>NW_007476579.1:0-308 GCF_000475195.1 Diaphorina citri
AGTGTGAGACCTATTTTGAACCAGAGCCATGTACAAGCCTTGATACTTTTGAGAGCCGACACATCCAATAAATCGTACGTCCAAAGCAAACTTCTAATAAAAATGGACGGACAACCCATAAAAATGGACGCTGAAACTATTAAACAAACTGAGCATGTTTCCAATAAAAATGTTGAAACATTAAACATATGGTTTTTCAGCATCCAACTCTGATGTTTTAGTAGCGAGAGAGAAATAACCTTGATATCATTCGAGACCAAAGTACGATCCATAACTAGAATATTTCCACAATCTACATCTCTACATGT
>NW_007476580.1:0-308 GCF_000475195.1 Diaphorina citri
CATGGGAAAAAAATGTTAACAGAGTTACCTACATAATTATGTATGATGTAGGTAAGGATGTATCTAAATAATTTGAGGATGGAAAAATTGATAAAATATCCTTTTGATTACATAAAATTATTCATGTTTTAAATAATTAATGTAATTATAATTACCAAGTTATCGGTGAATTTAATTGATAATGATATTTTTTTTTATTTCAACACTAATTGAAGTTCTAAATTACATGAAATAATAATTTTATTTTATGTACCTAGGTATCAAATGAAATTGCAATTAGGTTTATCAGGTTTTTTTTTTTTTTTTTT
>NW_007476581.1:0-308 GCF_000475195.1 Diaphorina citri
GATGTCATCCAACTTACACAGGTGAATTTGTAAGCTTGATTCGAGCCTTACATCCAATCGTGTGTGCTGACTGGGATCATGATTCATGATACCTTAGTAGGCATACATTAGAGAAGAATAATATCTACATATCTAAACTAAAGAAAAGGTAACTAGTTAAATAATAGTAATAATAATGAAAAAAAAAATATTAATAAAAGATAATTTTGCTTTCATTAGTGAGCTAAAAGCTAAAATTTATTTTGACAAGCTACATGTTGCAATAATCAGAATAAAAGTCTAAAACTTACCGGTTTAGCTGTAAAGGT
>NW_007476582.1:0-308 GCF_000475195.1 Diaphorina citri
TTCAGAGTACGGCCAGCAATACCTAAATGGGAAATATTAAACTCGAGGGGAGGGACTCCCTAAATAGACTGCTGGAGTATAGGGACTTTTTAGTCTCATTCGAGCATCATGAACAAGATGTCTATTCTATGCATTAATGTTTTCGTTAGACTTCTCTTTCAAGGTTATTTTGACGTTCTGTTGATGGAAAAAAGATTTAAATTTACTTCCAATCTTATCTTATCTTTTACCTAACATTTTATCTTACGAGACTCTAAATTATTATTACTTTTCCCTGTCTCCCTTCCTCACTCCTTGTCCAATCTCTA
>NW_007476583.1:0-308 GCF_000475195.1 Diaphorina citri
CAGTACTGAAAAACCTCTTAATGAAAACCCATGTATCATAATGGAGAGAGGTTGGAAAACTAAAAGAACAAGGAAAAGAAGGGGAATGTAAGAAAGAGAAAACGTAGATGAAGAAGGAGGAGGGGTAGGAGAAGAAGAAGAAGCAGAAGAAGGGGAACAAAAAAGGAGAAGAAGAAGCAGGAGAAGAAGAAGGGGAAGAAGAAGCAGCAGGAGAAGAAGGAGGAGGAGGAAGAGAAGAAGAAAAAAGGAGGAGGAGGGAAATAAAAAGAAAAAGAAGAAGAAGCGGAAGAAAAAAGGAGGAGAAGAAG
>NW_007476584.1:0-308 GCF_000475195.1 Diaphorina citri
ATTCCGGCAGTATAAATTCAATTCCGGCAGTATGAATTCAATTCCGGCAGTATAAATTCAATTCCGGCAGTATAAATTGAATTCCGATAGTATCTATAAATTCAATTCCGGCAGTATAAATTCAATTCCGGCAGTATAAATTCAATTCCGGTAGTACCTATAAATTCCATTCCGGCAGTACCTATAAATTAAATTCCGGCAGTACCTATAAATTCCATTCCGGCAGTACCTATAAATTCAATTCCGGCAGTATAAATTCAATTCCGGTAGTACCTATAAATTCCATTCCGGCAGTACCTATAAATTAA
>NW_007476585.1:0-308 GCF_000475195.1 Diaphorina citri
CCAACAATCTGGGAATTGTCCAGTAATCCAAATATAGTTGAAAAGTTCAAGTAACTTTTCCAATGCCTCAAAGGGAAGCTGTATAATCATCTGATAACACACATTATCATGTCCGGCCGCCGAAGATTTGCAAGAAGGGAACGTGGCCAATAATTCATTCATTGTAAGAACCAAAAAAAAACTGGTTTTTTGGGGATTTTTTTCACATTTTCTCACACAAATGAGCTCTAATCTTGAAATTTGTCACGACGACCTATGAACTCAAAGCGAGAAAGTTTTAGATAACACTTCAGTCGTTAATTTAAGAC
>NW_007476586.1:0-308 GCF_000475195.1 Diaphorina citri
AAGTTCGGTTTTCTGGCAACTATTTTTTATTTAGACTGTCGAATTAGGACATGTAGTCCCAACTATCTAGAGATCTGGACCCAATATTTTTTTTTAATAATATTTTTACTTTCTATTAGTTTTATTGATGTGTGATTTCTTTCTTTCTGTTGCAGGTTTGTATCTTCCAAGTCCTACTTTGACTGCAGTACGTCATTCATTGGAGTACGCAGATGAATCCAAGAAATTTCATTCATTGCAGTAAGTCTTTTAATAGTGAAGTAGGTTTATTAATGAGTTCTTATACACATTAGAACTCATTATTAAAC
>NW_007476587.1:0-308 GCF_000475195.1 Diaphorina citri
GAGTCAAGATGAAATCAACAGCTAATAATGTTACATGGCTCGGTAATTTACCTCTAGACCAGGGATGTCGACGGCTGTATGTGTGGACACAGCTTTAGAGTTAGATGTAAGACTAGAGTCAAGATGAAATCAACAGCTAATAATGTTACATGGCTCGGTAATTTACCTCTAGACCAGGGATGTCGACGGCTGTATGTGTGGACACAGCTTTAGAGTTAGATGTAAGACTGGAGTCAAGATGAAATCAACAGCTAATAATGTTACATGGCTCGGTAATTTACCTCTAGACCAGGGATGTCGACGGCTGT
>NW_007476588.1:0-5037 GCF_000475195.1 Diaphorina citri
CTTGAGGAAGAAAGAATACCGGACGATTGGCGTAAGAGCACCATAGTACCTATCTACAAGGAGAAGGGCGATATCCAAGACTGCGGCAACTATAGAGGCATTAAACTTATGTCCCATACAATGAAGTTGTATGAAAGAATTATTGACAAGCGGTTAAGGAAGGAGACTTGTATATCTGATGGCCAGTTTGGATTTATGCCAGGTAGAAGTACTATGGATGCGATCTTTGCCATTAGACAATTGTTGGAAAAACATGTGGAAAAAGAGAAAGCCTTGTACTTCGTCTTCATCGATCTTGAGAAAGCCTACGACCGGGTGCCTCGAGATGAGATCTGGCGTTGTTTAAGGATTGCTGGAACACCGGAAAAGTATGTGCGAGTCATTCAAGATATGTATGATAAAGCTACGACTCAAATCAAGAGCACTGCAGGTCTCACAGAGCACATTCCAGTGAAAGTTGGTCTGCATCAAGGATCAGCTCTCAGTCCCTACCTGTTTGATGTGATAATGGAAGTATTGACAGATGGTGTAAGGAGAGAAGCTCCTTGGTGCATGCTGTTTGCTGACGATGTGGTGTTGTGTGGAGAAAGTGCTGCTGACATCGAAAGGGAACTGGAAAGCTGGAGAATTGCATTGGAAGAAAAGGGTCTCAAGATAAATAGAACAAAGACTGTGCAGTTGAACTTTGGAATGGAGAATGGAGACACGATAAGCCTAGATGGAGTCGATCTGAACAAAGTGGATAAGTTTAAATACTTAGGTTCTACCATTGATTGTAAAGGGGAATTAGACTGTGAAATAGCCCACCGTATAAACGCTGCCTGGATGAACTGGAGGAAGATGTCAGGTGTACTGTGCGATAGAAGGATGAGTGCTAAAATGAAAGGAAAGATCCACAAGACTGTTGTCAGACCCGCCATGATGTATGGAGCTGAGACCTGGGCTTTAAAGAAGGTTCATGAAAAAAGGCTTGAAGTTGCTGAAATGAGAATGCTAAGGTGGAGTTGCGGAGTGACAAGGATGGACAGGATAAGAAATGAAGTGATTAGAGATAAGATCAAGGTGACGGAAGTAACAAAGAAGATTCAGGAAAGAAGACTACAGTGGTATGGCCATGTGATGAGAAGGGATGAAGATTATGTGGGAAAGAGAGTGAGCCGAATGGAGGTTGAAGGACGCAGAGCAAGAGGAAGACCAAAGAAAAGATGGGAACACTGTATAAATAAAGATTTGAGCGAGAAGGGGTTAAGGGGTAATGAAGTTCACAACCGAGGTTCCTGGAAATTGTTGACTAAAAATGCCGACCCCACTTGAGTGGGAAAAGGTAAAGAAGAAGAAGAAGATCTGACATTAAGTTAGTATGTTACAAGTCCACATAATCTACAACGCTTCATCAGAGTATATGAGACATTGAACAAAATTTACGTCGAAGATATAGGATAACTTTCTTATAGTAAATTTTGATCGATTCAGATATTCAGAACTTAGTACCAAATACCTAAGTATCTTTTTTAGTAAGGGACCTTTCTTCCGACACTGTAGCTCATTAGAAGTAGCTCCTAGGTTTTATTCTATTCAGTATGTGATCAAACTAGCGAGCCAAACTTTCTTCTCTGAAGATCAGACCTTGCCTGCAGGGTGCTGTTACCATTGATTATCTTAATGTACACCTTATATAATGACCTTGTATTTCAAGGTTGCATCTCGAACAGTTCTACGTAGGTGTACAATCTACTCGGATTCTGATTCTAGGTCAGCCTGAGTTTATCTTAATCATGAGCGCTGATACGAGTCTTCCATTATGAGTATGTCTTCCGCTTGAATGCGATTCTAGAATGAGAAAATGGAAAGATAAACAGGGAATTGATTTTGTAATGTTGAAACATTGAATCACAATATGAGATGTACTTAGAGGTGAAGATTACTGCTTGGACATTAATCAGCATATGAACCACTATACACTGGCTGGGACTTTAAGCAGTGAAGTATACTCAGCCTAACTGTTCTGCCTATTGACTTTTCTTTATCTTTATCTTCATCAGTAAAGTTACCATTTACGCTATGGTAAAAGTTGACAAACATCTAAAAAAACATCATCAACATACATTATCAGAATGTAGACAACAAACAGTGTGCGTAAGGCATCTCACTTGGTAGAATACCTCGAGTGTATATGTACAGCAGGACCAGTAGTGGCATTCAAGAGAATTCGGAGTCCAGAGGTCAGGGTTGAGCAACAGGTCGGCACTACTAGCAACAGACTTGTCGTATGGTTGGCGCGCAGCTGTCCAATCAGCGGTCAAACTCACGAGAGCAGATTAAATTGAACAGATTAAACTGTTGATTGATAATCAAAGCCAAAACTTGAGACTGTTATTAATATCCCGCATTTTTTTTTTTTTTTTTAGTAAAATGTGTTTTGACTGTCAACAGTATGATAATATATCGTATTAGCCGTCTCGCATGAGTCTGGCTGAGGGACTTTAAATAAGGCGAGTATACCAGCCTGAATTTTCCCTTGCTCAAAGAAAACATCATTCGTAAATTTGAGGCAAAACAAAAGTACCAAAGAATATCCAAGTTAAGGAGCTGATTGAGAGCGCTGACGAAAAACACCAACCGTTTACTGCGAAAAGGTAAGAAAAGGTATTTTTTCTCTTGGAAGTCTATAACACTATGAGGAGGGCCATTCAATTTCACTTGTTGAGTCCATAATAAATCGTAATGTTCTTTTTTCTAGAAAACCACCAGTACGGGCGTACATCTCAATCTGGACACAGGCACAACTTGGCTCCCCATCTCCGAGTACGCATTCAACGGGTAACATTGCGTACAGCTCGGTCACTTCGCCAAACGCCACTCCAGGGATGTATAGGCAAACACCAATGACACATTTACCACGTCCCGTCTCCTTAATATACCACCTGTATATTTGGGAAGAAAATGAAAGAAATCAGTATTTTTATTTATTAACGGTACATCTGTTCCATACAACACAAACAAAGAATATTACTAGGTACAATTTAGTCTAGAGTTTCTACATACTGTGGTCTTTTGAAGTGATTTTTATATTCAATATGTAAAGAAATACTTATATGCCATCAGCCAACATCAGTAGTGCATTATTAAGGAATAGAGCTTCATTACCAAACGCGAATGTGTTCACAGTCCAGAATGACAACAAAGAATAATTGAGTTTAAAAAAGGACCATTTTATATATTTTCAACATCCCTTCAAATGATATCTTACGCAAGTTGACACAGTTTCAAGATGGCTCTGCAATGCCAGTCTACAAGATCACAGAACCAAGGTTCTGTAGAAAGAGAAACTGTGGACAAATGCTCAAGTATCTGAACACCAAAACTCTGGAAAAAATAAGGCCAGGAATGAGGTTTAAAAAAAAGCTTTCTCTATTTGACCATTAAAACCACACAACACACGTTGGTCCCAATTTTATAATACACTAGCAAATGTTCAATATCAACCTGAACACAACGATTTTTTTTTCTCAATACGAAATAGAACTTGGCCTTTTGCTGTTCCATAAAGTAAGGGTTTTCTTTTTTTTTTTTTTTTATTTTTTTTTGTTTTTTTTTTTCAGAATCGTTTGTCTGATTTTGATTGAAAAAAATTGGCAAAACATGTTAATACCTAAAAGTATTTGCTTATTAAATTTAGGTCAAATTTCTTGATCTTTCTTCTTTCTTCTTCTGAGGCACTCTTTTTCATTCTTCTTCTTTCTGAGGGCACTCTTCTGAGTGAGTTCTAAACTGGACTGAACACTATTATGTTGTACAAGTTAAATGACAAATATTCGAGTAGGTTAGAAGTAGGGCAGTTGTATCCTTACCCTCATGTACAGTCACTCCACAGCGTCACACTCCACTATTTCCGTTGACATCATCACCTACACGGCTCCTCCAAGACAAAACACAACACACCAAGATCTTACTGAACATTGCTGAAGTCTTCCAACTGGAAGACCAAAATAGTAAGTAGCGTACCGATAAAAATTTAATTGCTAAGAATTCTGGCTTATTTTTCACTAAAAATAATAATTATGGTGTGCAAATGTATTAATAAAAATATGTAAAAGCATGATCTCATAGTAATAGGCTAGCTAAGTAGCGTAATTTTAAAACCTACTTACCTAAGTACTTTTTTAGATAATTCCACAACCACAACTCACTTAGGTACCCACTACATCAAACTACATCCACAGTAGCAAAAAAATGTTTCAACGAGAGATGCACTACTATCTTAGTCTAAAGGGAAATTTAAGGCTGGTATCCTCCTCTGTTGAAGTCGCCCCAGCCCAGACTAAACCAGTGTACTCCCAGTTTCACACCCCAGCCTGGACATGGAGTTTGGAATACCTGATCTTTCTCAACTGAGCCTGCAGTGAGAATGTGATTGACAGGGGTAATGTGGGCCAGTTTAGCCCCAGTGGTTATTTTTCAGCCAAGCTCTCATCAGAATCACTGCTGCTTCTCGTGCATTCCCTTCATCAGGAACCGTGAAATAGAAAAATAAAATAATTATTTTATAACAATTAAAATAACACTTGAGTACACTATCTACTTACCGTATCGAAAAACAATAAAAGCAGCAGTGCTACAAAGAATGGACCTTAGGTATCTGTTTAGGGTTAGGACAAAAGTTGTCACAGCTGGGGAATCAAGACCCAATGACCTAAACACTCAGCAAGCAAGTACACCAACCTTTGAAGCTAACTAGGCGACGCCTTATTTACAAAACTAGGCAGCAGCCTACGCTTAGTTGGTAGTGTCGTACTGCCTTTATAGCATAAGGTGCTATGCATGGTTTTGCATTCCCACCCTCCAGGGTGGATTTTATCCCTGATGAGTATAATGTTTCTGCCGAACGGCTGGCTTTCCCCTTCCTGTCTTCATTCCTCCTCTTGATTTCGGTGCGCGATGATACAGACCACTAGGCAGCTTTACAGTTCCTTCTGTCAAACCTCTTAAAAAAAGTAACTAGGTGTTGAATCAACCTACTACCTATTTGTAGCTCAG
>NW_007476588.1:7712-12065 GCF_000475195.1 Diaphorina citri
TTGTGCTTACTGCTGTTTTAGAATTATTCACTGTTTATTAACTCCATCTGTTGCGTTACACTAATCCTATATCATATCTGACCGTGAATACTCTGTACTTTCTTTACCCTGTAAGGGCGACACGCTATCTTCATCTTTAACTCTGCGTATGAAGAACTAACCCATTATACTTTTGGTCTCCTTCTTACATTTTTTTTTGACACTCTCTCTTCTACTCAATAAACTTTAGATGACAAGCATTCTCTAAGGAATTATTTTCCTTGAAATCTATAAAGAATTAAAAGTAGTTTGTCTACTATTGATAACCACTTTTGACTGCTCACATCGTTCCGGGAATAGTCATGATTTTACTATCTAAATTCATAAGGCTCTCTCTGTGACGTCTTTACACTATACTACTCTACTTTCAGCGGACATAAATGAATTTATTCTTTGCAACTCGCATTTTTTGGCCCATAAATAATGTTATTATCTTCCAAGTAATATCTTTGTTTCTACAAAATAGAGGGATTTTATCTTCTCTTTTTCCACGTTGATTACCTCTCTCACTCTAATCTTAGTTTGTAGCGTTTAGTTACCACGGTTGTAAGCTAATAAGAACTGATTAAATAAATATAAGTTTCCTTATTGTTACCATAGTTCGATGAAATATTATTATTATTTTTTTAGAAATAACAACTTTTGTATGGATATATGTATTCATGTTTAAAATGTTTTCCCAATACTCCTAAAGCCGAACAATTTGTACCTTGGTAGACAAAGTTGGGTTTGTAAATGTGAAGCAAATAAAACATTGCGAGATCGATGCTATCTGGCAAACTCCAATCTGAGCTTCACACGACTAATTCTTCCTTAAAGTTAGTATCAGTCTGAAATGAATCAACAAAAATCGTACTAGATTCATGTTCACTAATTCTGGCTACACGTCATTCTCCAGTGAATGAGATATTTAGGCGTTCGCCCCAGGAAAATTATAATTTTCCAGAATACTCAGAAACATGACAACCCTAATGCTCAATATCGTTATTCATATCGTATGACATTGGTCATTAAATAATTAAGGTTAACACCGAGAATTAGTCCAGTTTAGTCATAAGGTAGTACAACCTACTTAGTTTCGGTTACAAAAGTTTCAGCAGTTACATTGGTCAAATCCATGTCTGCTATTTTATAGTAAAAGTGTCTCAATCTGTCAAGACAGAGGTTCTTAGAAGAGATGTGTTACTTAGATACTTTATACGTGCTTATATTATGTTATGGTAAATTAACATAGTAACAATTTATACAACGTAGGAATATCGAGGCATAGGTTAAGTGCTCATCTATTTATCAAAAGTAACAGTAAGTAATAAAGACTCTAAACATTAGACGCTTCGCATAAGGAGTTGAGTGTAAATGAGGAACTATAGACGTATCTAATTCTGGTATACCGTGTACGGTCTAGTCTTTAACGACCTGAGACAAGACTATTATGTTACTTTTTGGAGAGACACACATGTATCGGGTTTCGTATTCGTTAGAGTAGGAATATAACCATTAGTACTTACGACTTGTCAGAAAAGTACTATAGTTGGATTGTAAAACACTCTATGTGAAATTGGGTTAGAGGATCAGTCCACAGGTTCACCATGAGCACACAATAGTCAGCGTCATCTTCTTGTCACGATCTGTATATGAACATGAAGAAAATGACTCTGTTTTGATGACCGGTGGTTTCTCGTAGGATTTCATGTTTGTCGTTGTCTGTGTCGGTCGTTTTTTGGTGAAACGTCAAGTGTCCTTCACAAAAGAATTCAGTCACAATTAAACGAGTTATCAACAGACCATAAGAACGACCCCGGGTGAGAACTCTATAATTTTGAATGAACCTTTCAGACAAAGGTTTAGAATCCCAATGAGTCAGGTTTAGACATTTCTTTTCTTACTTTTCAATTACTAATAAAGGAGAACATAATTTTTGGTTTTTGTATGTATAGATGTTCTTTTTTTTTTTGTTTTTTTTCTTTCTTTGTCAACCGCGCTCCGCCGCTGGAAAAGTCTTGGAGCTGACGGTTTGGATTTGCTGTTGCCTTTGCTGAATCAAGTGCTTGAGGAAGAAAGAATACCGGACGATTGGCGTAAGAGCACCATAGTACCTATCTACAAGGAGAAGGGCGATATCCAAGACTGCGGCAACTATAGAGGCATTAAACTTATGTCCCATACAATGAAGTTGTATGAAAGAATTATTGACAAGCGGTTAAGGAAGGAGACTTGTATATCTGATGGCCAGTTTGGATTTATGCCAGGTAGAAGTACTATGGATGCGATCTTTGCCATTAGACAATTGTTGGAAAAACATGTGGAAAAAGAGAAAGCCTTGTACTTCGTCTTCATCGATCTTGAGAAAGCCTACGACCGGGTGCCTCGAGATGAGATCTGGCGTTGTTTAAGGATTGCTGGAACACCGGAAAAGTATGTGCGAGTCATTCAAGATATGTATGATAAAGCTACGACTCAAATCAAGAGCACTGCAGGTCTCACAGAGCACATTCCAGTGAAAGTTGGTCTGCATCAAGGATCAGCTCTCAGTCCCTACCTGTTTGATGTGATAATGGAAGTATTGACAGATGGTGTAAGGAGAGAAGCTCCTTGGTGCATGCTGTTTGCTGACGATGTGGTGTTGTGTGGAGAAAGTGCTGCTGACATCGAAAGGGAACTGGAAAGCTGGAGAATTGCATTGGAAGAAAAGGGTCTCAAGATAAATAGAACAAAGACTGTGCAGTTGAACTTTGGAATGGAGAATGGAGACACGATAAGCCTAGATGGAGTCGATCTGAACAAAGTGGATAAGTTTAAATACTTAGGTTCTACCATTGATTGTAAAGGGGAATTAGACTGTGAAATAGCCCACCGTATAAACGCTGCCTGGATGAACTGGAGGAAGATGTCAGGTGTACTGTGCGATAGAAGGATGAGTGCTAAAATGAAAGGAAAGATCCACAAGACTGTTGTCAGACCCGCCATGATGTATGGAGCTGAGACCTGGGCTTTAAAGAAGGTTCATGAAAAAAGGCTTGAAGTTGCTGAAATGAGAATGCTAAGGTGGAGTTGCGGAGTGACAAGGATGGACAGGATAAGAAATGAAGTGATTAGAGATAAGATCAAGGTGACGGAAGTAACAAAGAAGATTCAGGAAAGAAGACTACAGTGGTATGGCCATGTGATGAGAAGGGATGAAGATTATGTGGGAAAGAGAGTGAGCCGAATGGAGGTTGAAGGACGCAGAGCAAGAGGAAGACCAAAGAAAAGATGGGAACACTGTATAAATAAAGATTTGAGCGAGAAGGGGTTAAGGGGTAATGAAGTTCACAACCGAGGTTCCTGGAAATTGTTGACTAAAAATGCCGACCCCACTTGAGTGGGAAAAGGTAAAGAAGAAGAAGAAGAAGAGGTAACGAATTTATAGGGTACAAAATAAAGTTTGATCAAGCAATGGACATTGTATTAATTATTATTCTCTGTTATTTATATATTATCTGACGTCATTTCAATTTATGACAAAATATACAAAGGGTTCTTATTTTTAAAACCACAATGCAACCAAAAGGCAGATTTCCTTTGCAGGGAAATCCATGGAGTACCTAGTTCTTGGGGGGGGGGGGGTCCTTCTTTTTTTTACCTTTTCATTTGGGGCTTCGACAAGAAAGATCCAACTCTTGCCTGACGCTTGGTATAGTTTCTCATGACAACCCTTGTAACTAGGCCTTGGGAAATATGTTGTGGATGCAGTGAAACTCTTTCTGTAACCATAAATCGAGAGAGAGAAAGAAAGAGAAAAGATTACTAAAAGCACAAAAGGATACATAACCAATCCTGAAGAGTTTAAACAAAATGAAGCCAATTGTCTTTTGACAAGTTCCCGTTGTTGGTTCTTGCATCAAAAAGACAAGTGCTTCATTGGTTTAAACTCTTCAGGATTGGTTATGTAAATCCTTTTTGTAGCTTTTAGTAATCTTTTCTCTTTCTTCTCTCATCTCATTATGTTACAGAAAGAGGTTTCACTGCATGCCACAAACATATCATTCCCCAAGCCTAGTTACAAGGGCTTGGTCATGAGAAACACATACCAAGGGCGTCAGCCAAGATTGGATCTTCTTGTGAAGCCCCAAAATGAAAGGTAAAAAAAGAAGACCCCCCCCCCCAATGAATCTAGGTACTCCTGGATTTCCCTCAAAGGAAATCTCCTTTCTGGTTCATCTGTGTTTAAAGAAATAAGCAACCCTTTGTAATTTTGTCATAAATTGAAATACTCCAGTTGTATCTAACAGGGTTAATTCGCATTGCTATCCAAACCTTCATCATTTTTGTACC
>NW_007476588.1:19373-23488 GCF_000475195.1 Diaphorina citri
AAAGGTATGAAGTTTACCTTTTAACAGTCCTGGGGCACGGAAATGCAAGAAAGTAGCAAAGGTTCGAAGGGTGTGAAGTCATGAACAAGATGGTAGGATATGAGGAACAAAGCCATCTGAAAGAAGCCATCGCTCAGAGCCAAAAAGAGAGTAATTCATTCAATAATTTTATAAGAAAAATGGAAAAGTCTTGGAGCTGACGGTTTGGATTTGCTGTTGCCTTTGCTGAATCAAGTGCTTGAGGAAGAAAGAATACCGGACGATTGGCGTAAGAGCACCATAGTACCTATCTACAAGGAGAAGGGCGATATCCAAGACTGCGGCAACTATAGAGGCATTAAACTTATGTCCCATACAATGAAGTTGTATGAAAGAATTATTGACAAGCGGTTAAGGAAGGAGACTTGTATATCTGATGGCCAGTTTGGATTTATGCCAGGTAGAAGTACTATGGATGCGATCTTTGCCATTAGACAATTGTTGGAAAAACATGTGGAAAAAGAGAAAGCCTTGTACTTCGTCTTCATCGATCTTGAGAAAGCCTACGACCGGGTGCCTCGAGATGAGATCTGGCGTTGTTTAAGGATTGCTGGAACACCGGAAAAGTATGTGCGAGTCATTCAAGATATGTATGATAAAGCTACGACTCAAATCAAGAGCACTGCAGGTCTCACAGAGCACATTCCAGTGAAAGTTGGTCTGCATCAAGGATCAGCTCTCAGTCCCTACCTGTTTGATGTGATAATGGAAGTATTGACAGATGGTGTAAGGAGAGAAGCTCCTTGGTGCATGCTGTTTGCTGACGATGTGGTGTTGTGTGGAGAAAGTGCTGCTGACATCGAAAGGGAACTGGAAAGCTGGAGAATTGCATTGGAAGAAAAGGGTCTCAAGATAAATAGAACAAAGACTGTGCAGTTGAACTTTGGAATGGAGAATGGAGACACGATAAGCCTAGATGGAGTCGATCTGAACAAAGTGGATAAGTTTAAATACTTAGGTTCTACCATTGATTGTAAAGGGGAATTAGACTGTGAAATAGCCCACCGTATAAACGCTGCCTGGATGAACTGGAGGAAGATGTCAGGTGTACTGTGCGATAGAAGGATGAGTGCTAAAATGAAAGGAAAGATCCACAAGACTGTTGTCAGACCCGCCATGATGTATGGAGCTGAGACCTGGGCTTTAAAGAAGGTTCATGAAAAAAGGCTTGAAGTTGCTGAAATGAGAATGCTAAGGTGGAGTTGCGGAGTGACAAGGATGGACAGGATAAGAAATGAAGTGATTAGAGATAAGATCAAGGTGACGGAAGTAACAAAGAAGATTCAGGAAAGAAGACTACAGTGGTATGGCCATGTGATGAGAAGGGATGAAGATTATGTGGGAAAGAGAGTGAGCCGAATGGAGGTTGAAGGACGCAGAGCAAGAGGAAGACCAAAGAAAAGATGGGAACACTGTATAAATAAAGATTTGAGCGAGAAGGGGTTAAGGGGTAATGAAGTTCACAACCGAGGTTCCTGGAAATTGTTGACTAAAAATGCCGACCCCACTTGAGTGGGAAAAGGTAAAGAAGAAGAAGAAGATTACTTTAAAAAGTCTAGCATGGGTGACTACCAGGAGGTAGACATGCTTAGTGTGGCTGAAAACTTAACCAGGGAGATAGTATTCAGACCTGAAATTTCTCGCTTAAGAATAAATAATAAGACCTCTGAGTGATTGTAACCCCAGCCAGCTGTAAGGCGAGGGCCTTGACCGCTCGACCGCGCCGAGCTTTAGTACTGCTTACTTCTCCATTATTATGTGGTCAAATTTCAGATATGAGGATAAAATGTAAAAAGCACTGAGTGGGTCTAACCTGTGTTACCACGAGTATCGTTAGCTGGCTACCCACCAAGGCAGGTTCCATGAATGGTAGCCAGCAGCGGTACCTATTAGGAAATTGTCGATGTTCACACTGGTTTTTTTCATTGCTTACTTACCTGTGGTGATCAAAGATAATATTCTCTGCCAGGGAATCCTCTGCCGACGTCATATTCCGCCTAGCGCTTTGCGAATCCGCCAGTTGTGTCTCGAGATCAGCAATATCATTATGTATGTGCCTCGTCTAGCTGTGGGTGCTACCTCAACTGGGACTTCGTAGTCCGAGCCAGCTTCTTTTGAATGTGAGATACACTCGCTCCTTGGATTTGATTCAGGGGACGGTCGGCTTCTTGTTCATTCGAGTCCTGTGGGGAAAATGCAGAGAATAACAAGGGCAATCTATGCTGGGTAGATCCACTAAGTATAAAGATAAATGTGATTATAGTGTCGTACGTTTTTCAGTTGCGTGTTCCCGCTGTCATGGTACGACGCAGGCTGAACGCCACGCGCGCTTTCTGCAACTCTGACATAGCCCAAACTAAGATGATGCTTTGGAGTTTACATCGTTGGCTTTGGAACAAATTTCGATGCATACTCCTTTCCCATGTTATTGCTCGGTTTACAAATTACAGGTAGGTTACACTCGGGTCAAACTTTATCCTAAACAGATTAAGCGTTTGTTCTTAAGTAACAGCTGGCTTTTCTCCTATCTTGTCCTCTCCTCCAAGATTTAAAAACAAAAAATCTTTGAGAATTTAGCCGATTGATTGTCTAAAAAAACGATTGTCATGCTCATGCAGTCTATTAAAATAAGTTCTCACCTTTAGGCTTGACTAGTTTGATTATTTTGCTCAATATATCCTGGGTGTGTTATCAGTTGTGTGTGGCTCCATGATCCCGATTGGACCACATCATATGACGAGGGAGTTGTGTCATCTGTATTGCAAGGAAATGAAGAACAAGTAGGTAAATGAACATAAGTGCTTCAAACATTGGTTGGTAACTATGGCAGAAGCCAAATCCATGGAAAGAAAAGTTTTTTTTTTTGATTTAACCTAACGCCTATATAACACTAATCACTGCTCTAAAATTGTGAAAACTCCTTTTTGCGTTTAACCTAACCTATAATAACCAGGGTCCTGCTGTTTGTTGCCAGTCCCTTGGTAGCAATATTCCACGGACGTGACTTCTGCACAAGTACCCAAACTTTATTGGTCTTAAATAGCTGGTGTAGTGGTTGCACATTGAAAAATTTGACCTGAAGATTTATGTTCAAAAAAACTAATTGTACAAGTTTTCAAAGGTTTTAATTTATAATTATTTCATCCATAACTTTTAGGATATGTGCAAGAAAGTTTTGCAAATCGCATTAAAAGGTTGTTCCCAGGGTGTCCTTGTTCAACTTACGAGAGAGAGTCTATCAATGTTCTCAAACTGGACAGCCCCATTGGTTCCTACTTTGGTGCGGAGAGGAATCCATGTTATTGATGGCATCTGTTCTTGTTCTTGCTGTTGAGTTCCATTAGACAGTAGAACTTTCTTGCCTCCAGGGTTGGTAAGGTGCTCCATTTCTTTTAAGAGAAAATTACAAAAACTTTTTAAAATAATTCAAATGGCACCAAGTTAAGGCTTATCTAGCATAGAATACACCTTTCTCAGGAAGGGCCGTAATATCTGAGAGCTTTTATCAATTTTATGAATACTGAAATATGACTCAGTAAAAATTCACAAAATCATGCAATGCAGAGGTGGAAAGATTTCAAAAATGCCGCCATAAATTGCCATAAAAAAACCAACGGCGACAAAACGGTGTAGCGAACACCGTTTTCAATCCGCACCGGTGAAAGAAAAAACGCGTTTTAAGGTGGACCAAAGCGAGGGAAAAATTTGTCCGATTCTAAAGAAACCCGTTCGTAAAAAATCCCATTTCACAACGAGGTGTAGCGAAGTTGCTATCCTTCTCGTTGCTAACTGCTCAAACAATTTTGAGATTTCGTTTCACCCTGGTCGAATCTGTCGTCGTCGAATTTTGGCACAGCTTCATATGACATGCGTTCGTTCACTCGTCACAAAAAGAAAATTCTTCTTCCGCTGAGAATTTAAAAATTTCCTGCGATTTTCCCACCGTCAATCGTCAATACAGAAGTGATTTTTCCTTCTTTAGATTTGGAACTGGGGCTTTTCGAATTCCTGGAATCAGATCTCGTTCAGTTTTCCAGCAGTTCGATGTAAGGTATTTCCGCTGTTTTTCCCCTCGT
>NW_007476588.1:27741-30422 GCF_000475195.1 Diaphorina citri
GGATCGCCAAAGAGGTTAGGAATAAAGCATATCTGCGTGAATTGGTGTGGTGAAGATTCTAGATCGTTAATAGTCTATTCGATAAGTGTGCCTCGAATACGTATGCATTGTCACAAATAAGCGCCTCTATGACATGCTTAATACCATTTGACTATCCAAAGGTAATATGTAGTTTAGTCTCTTGTGTGCGCTGAAACTTCGACTCTAGGAACTACCCTTCTGATATAGTGACCTTAAGTACGATCCGAGAAACTCTCTGGACTCGCGCCACTCTATGAATAAACATAGAGGACATAGTCATGTCAGGGATTAGTTAAATAGATGAAGACGTGTACTAAGTACGTAGTATGAAAACGCCCACAAGTCGTAGGAATTTGTCGCGGTCTAGAGAGTCGAGGTCCAGTGGTGGTAGCCTCATCCAGAGTGTTATACGCTACTTACTTGCTGTCACTCCCACTCAGAGAAAACTTTAACTCAAACAACTCATAGTGGTTGTTAGGACCAGGATACCGTCTTCTAGCGTAGTAGTCACAGCTAGATGTCAATGTTTATCTTAGCTCTGTGACAGTAATACGTCTTCATAATTATGTTCAATGGGAACGGAATTTGTCGAGTACAAGATAGTATACATAAGATGATGTATGATTGAAGTCTCTCAAGCAGTACCCCTGTATAATAATAACAGGAGATATCATGGCGCGTCCCCAAAATGAGCAGGAAGCTATACACCGCTGATTTGATAAGTAGAGAAGATACGTGCTATGTGCATGATACGCGACGAAAAGTCACTCGCCGGCTTTTCTGGGTCACGTAGGCTGTAAGAAAGAAGGAGTTCCTTGAACTAACGTCGTTCCTGTCGTTAGTTTGTGTCGAGGTTCGAAAGGTGTGAAGTGTGTGTCGTCATGGAGGAGTCCGGCAACCTAAATTGGCAAGCAGTAGCGACTATTTCTTCCAAGGTGATAGCTGATCCCGCCCCCCCCCCCCCCCCCCCCCCCCCCCCCCCGCTCACCCTGCCCCCCCCCCCCCTCCCCCCCCCCCCCCCCCCCCCCCCCCCCCCCCCCCTCTCCCCCCCCCCCCCCCCCCCCGCTAAACGCCGCTCTCCGCCCCGCTCGCCCCCCCCCCTCCTCCCCGCGCTCCACCCCCCCCCCCCCACCCCCTCGGCCCCCTCATGCGCCTAAGCTTCATGTTGCAACGAATTAGAAGTCACTTATTAACCCTTGCCCCGTGCACTACCCCGTCCCTCAGCCACCCGCACCGTGCCCCCGCCTGCGCCCCTCCTCCCCCCTCTCCCGCACATTCTCCACCAGCTACTCAGCGACACCGCATCCCCGCGCACCGACCTCCTCGCCCTCCTTGCTCCTCCTGCGCCACGGTCCTCTCCCTCTCCCCCCCCCCCCTTTCCCCGTCTGGCAGACAGCACGTGGCCCATCTCTCCAGCGCGCTCCAGCCCGCCACGTTCTCCTCCACCCCCAAGCCGCACCCCACACTATTCCGCGACCCCGTGCACCGCGCGCCGACTCACCCCCCGCTCATGCACTACTCCTCTGCCCCCCCCCCCTCCCCCCCCCAGTATGAGGGACTATTAGGAACTAAACCATCTTGGAAAGAAGCCAGATCCATCAGAGCCAAGAGAAGTATTCATTTCAATAATTTTATAAGAAAGGAGACGAGAACTATAGAAGAGCGTAAGTCTATGGAGGAAGAGAACAAGAATTGAACGTACTACACGACATTTTCAGAAACGTAACGAAATAGGGAAAGAAACCCGGTCGTAGACATATCCAAGAAAAGAGGAAGTCGCACAGAAGGTTAAAGAGGCAGCTATCTATAGATCGAACACGTGCGAAAGAGAAGACGAAGGAAGAAGCTTGGAAGATATAGTATAAGTAATAGGAGCAGTTCCATGTTCACGCTGTGTAACGATGGACAAAAGTAAGGCATGTGCAAAGTTGAAAGATACGCTGAGAGTAATACATGAAGAAATGGAGGTAGTGTTGAAATGAATGGTGCTAGGTCTAACGCAGGTTATGGGTCTCTGAGTTTCAATAAGTAGCAACAGTAGAAACCGAAGTAGGTCCAGTTTAGGAAAGGGAGCTTCTGCATGAAGCGGATCCCGTGTACAACAAGTGCGCAGAGTCTAGAGGAGTGAGGATCTTAGTGAGCAGAGAGCATATGAACGGGTTTATATGGACCACTACTAAACGTAGCTACGTAAGACTGCTGGTAGTGGCAAGCTATCAGGTATAAATTCTTTCCTACGAAAATTAAAGGGGCAGTGGTGTTCAACATCATACCAAGCTATCCGATGTAACATATGAAAGCTGGAGAATTGCATTGGAAGAAAAGGGTCTCAAGATAAATAGAACAAAGACTGTGCAGTTGAACTTTGGAATGGAGAATGGAGACACAATAAGCCTAGATGGAGTCGATCTGAACAAAGTGGATAAGTTTGAATACTTGGGTTCTACCTTTACCGACGTTGATTATTCCTTTACCGACGAACTTATGTTCTTGGCAGTCCAAAGGACGATCCGCCTTATGCCTTGAGCGCTTATCTCTCGTGTAGGTCTCATCCGCCAAGGTAATTCCTTGCGCCTTAAGGGATTGATAAGGAAATGTAAACATTGCTTAATGAATACGTTTTTACTGATGGTGATTTTGTCACAATTTGCGCTGGGATT
>NW_007476589.1:0-308 GCF_000475195.1 Diaphorina citri
ACCTGATACCTCTTCTCAAAATCAATGTCCTGGTTTAAGAATGTGCTACTGAACAAATGACAGTGCATAAATGCATACACAATGTTCGAATGCAGTTAATTGCATCACGATGTTAGTTCACGCATGTGTTAATACAAGCAGCACACATCATGCAATGGAGTAACAATAGTAGATGACTTTCAATTTGTGCAACATGCACGCGACTATTGCAACACTGCATGTGCATAATTTGACAAAGTTCGGGTGCATAATTTTGATGTATGCGGCATGCATCTGATAACACGTGGTCGGTGGTGTCATAGTTTTAA
>NW_007476590.1:0-308 GCF_000475195.1 Diaphorina citri
GGTACGGTTAATTTTTTCTAATCTCTATGATTAAATTATCGGGGAGTCATTATCTTTTACATGAGAATCCTCAATTATGAAAAAATAACTATGGCTATCCATAAAATATTTTTAAGTGATAAAATTATGTACAAAAAAAAGACAACAGTGGGATTCGAACCCCCGCCCCACCCGCTCATCAGTTAGTCAGAGATCACACTTCTTACCACTCGGACACGCTGACTTCTGTTCCTACGAAGCACAAAACTTCCTTATTAATCAACTCGAGCGATAATTTAGAATTTTTCCCCTAAAAATCACTCTTTTAT
>NW_007476591.1:0-308 GCF_000475195.1 Diaphorina citri
GATGCACTCTGGAGATGTTGAGATAGTTAGGTGAAAGCATAAATGTACCAACCAGAAACAAGATTTGGAACGTGAAGACACACTGAACTTAAAGTTAACACTAATGAGATCCGAAGTAAAATAGATGAGATTCTAAATTCGTAGTTTTTGTACGAGTACAATTATACAGAGTGTCTCAAACTTGACATGTGACAGCACAATAATTATTTTGGGGAGTCCCAAAATGGAACTTATGCAACTCTTCATTCATTTGGATATTGAACAGCCACATGTCTCTACACTCCACAATACACATGTTATTAGTTTTG
>NW_007476592.1:0-308 GCF_000475195.1 Diaphorina citri
GAGTCTATTATTATTATTATTATTATTATTATTATTATTATTATTATTATTATTATTATTATTTCCGCTCAGGGCAGATTTTATCCTAAACAGATAAGGTTCGTTCTCGGGTTGGTTTTCTCCTATCCTGTCCTTATTCTATCTTCGCTTTCGGGGCGATAAGACCTTACTTACAGTTCCCTCTATGAAACCTTTTGGGGAAAAAAGTCTCGAGAGGCTCCACAATAGGAATAGGTACACTCGACATCGCGTCAATCAATGTCGATTATTATTATTATTATTATTATTATTATTATTATTATTATTAT
>NW_007476593.1:0-308 GCF_000475195.1 Diaphorina citri
TAAGGAAAAAAAGTGAAAATAAAAGGGAATGAATGAGGGGGAAGAAAAAATACCTTTCTCGCCGGAAATACATATAGGGTGTAACAAAGGAGTGTAGCTGTAATTAAAGGTGGGAAAACTTACCACTGCATCGGTGGTGTAGTGGTTAAGGCGCTCGCCTAGTAAACACGAGGTCGTGGGCTCAATCCCAGCCGAGGTATGGAATTTTATCACTGTTATTATTAGGTACTGCAAAAATAAGTTCTTTCCAAGTGGTACACCCAAGTAACACCAAGATGACTTGATTTTTTTTTTTTTTTTTTTTTTGT
>NW_007476594.1:0-308 GCF_000475195.1 Diaphorina citri
AGAGTGCAGAGACTGCGGGAGAGAAAACTTTTCCTCGCTCGCCTAATATTTGAGTTTCGTTTATGTTTTTAGTTTGATTAGTTTGATTGATAAATACAAGTTCGGCCATGCCTTTTCCACAAGTTTGGCCATGCCTCGGGATGAATCTTATATTATAAGAACGAGATCCATTCACTCATTCACATTTCATAGTTCACACACTGATCGCTCTATCTCTAGAACCACAACACCTCCCCATAAGAAATACACAGAGTGCAGAGACTGCGGGAGAGAAAACTTTTCCTCGCTCGCCTAATATTTGAGTTTCG
>NW_007476595.1:0-308 GCF_000475195.1 Diaphorina citri
CGGGGTTGCGTATACGGTCGCGCTGCGCGCTCCCAGGGGCTTCGCGGGGTTGTGCATGGGGTCGCGCTTCGCGCTCCCGGGGGCTTTGCGGGGTTGTGCATGCGGTCGCGCTTCGCGCTCCCTTGTTTACGGTCGCGCTGCGCGCTCCCGGGGCTTCGCGGGGATGTGCATGTGGTCGCGCTTCGCGCTCCCTTGTTTACGGTCGCGCTGCGCGCTCCCGGGGCTTCGCAGGATATGCATGAGGTCGCGCTTCGCGCTCCCTTGGCTTCGCCCCTGAAAACTAATATCGTCCCTGAGTCTTGTCTCGA
>NW_007476596.1:0-308 GCF_000475195.1 Diaphorina citri
AAATCTCACCCCAATATTTGATTAATAGCATAAAAATAAAAAAAGGGAATTTTGCTAAGATGGACAAAGTAAAGGAACACCAGATATGAGTATTTACAAAACAGTGGGTATTTTATTTAATAAGTTTAACTCTAGAGGTTTTTTTTAAATTTCTGAAAAATGTAAACGTGTAAACTATGAGGTAACTACCAACTACAGCATATTTTTCTTGTTATTCAAGAGGTTTGATGAAGGGATCTGCAACAACGAAGATTTTATCGTCCCGAAATAGAAGAGGGGAGGACAGGGATAGGCAAAAGCCAACCAAC
>NW_007476597.1:0-308 GCF_000475195.1 Diaphorina citri
ATTCGAATTTTTCACAACTTTTTACGTAGGAATCGACCTTTTATTAATAATATTTTCCCAATTGCAACTGCTCCATTCCTACTTTCTCATTGATACAGGGTCTGAATAGATTGCGCCCGTGCATTGAAAAAGTTCTAGATAGGTATGTACTTTTTTTTACTATAATATACATATGAGGACACAGACAAAAAATTACGGAGCATTATTTGACCTTCTTTTTTAGAGCCCTTAATCAGTAAAAAAAGAGGAAGTAATTTGTTTTTGTTTGAACTTGATCTTACAAATGATCTTCCTCTGATACACACGGT
>NW_007476598.1:0-308 GCF_000475195.1 Diaphorina citri
AGTGAGCATTACTGTTAGACCTATTTAGAGCCAGGTGGTTATGATGATACACTCCATTTCTTGTGTATGTTTCTGTGTCTCTTTGTATCTTTAAGTACTCCTAAAACTCTTCCAATAAGCAGTTTCTATCATGGAAGGTTCGCATCAGTATAAAGTTCTACAAATACCTACTTATTGCATCTCAAGAAACTCGAGTTCATCAAGAAATGGTATCAAATATAAAACGAAGAAGAATGTGAAGAACAAAGAAGAATGCGAAGAACAAAGAAGAATATTAAGAACCCAATGTAGGTATTTGGTTGCAGACC
>NW_007476599.1:0-308 GCF_000475195.1 Diaphorina citri
TGGCCTATAGTAGGTACATCATTTGCATTGCATTGCACGATGCTTTGCAAACACCAAACTAGTGCAACGCACATCAAACGCATTCGCCAGAAAACCGCCACCTCTCGGATACCCACAAACGTTTGCTGCAATGTTCAAAAACTTTGCTGCAACTCTCTCAAACACGTCCAAACTAACGAATTTCATTGCATTGCATGTTGCATTGCACAAGTCTGGGTCTGGACCCACCATAAGGAATGAGCTATTGTTTTTTCCCCTACCCTAAACCTTGGCTGCTACCCCGGATTGTACAGAGATGATGACGTTGA
>NW_007476600.1:0-308 GCF_000475195.1 Diaphorina citri
ATAGCTGCTGTAGGCCATGTCCTGGGCGTTGGAGCTTCTGCCCCAGCCACCTCCGTGGCCACCTCCATAGCTGTCACCACCGGCCGCACCGCCGCCGTAACTGTCATGGTGCACCTGGAAGAGAAGAAAATGGAGAAGTTAGTGGCCGTGATAGAGTATAAGAGTTGGAGAAGTTGAAGAAAAAACGTGTTTTGGCACTTAAAATGGACCATCGAAAAGATTTTCCGAATACATTACTTTCCTCCCTATAGGATAAGGAAAGTAAAAAAAAAATAGCCTTAGAAACCGAAGGAAAATCTGTGTAATGC
>NW_007476601.1:0-308 GCF_000475195.1 Diaphorina citri
AGTTATGCTGTTGTAATTTGATTTTATGTACGTATGCACGGATTTAACAAGTTGTTTTTAAATACATATTTATTTGTACGAAAAGGACAACATCAAGTTGATAATTATATATAAAAAAAAAATAATAGCTTCACATGTCTCTTGATTTAATGATGTAAAATGAGGTAGTAGAAATCAAATAAATAAAATTATATTCACAGCTAAACATGTTTCTTTTATTCTACAAATTAAAAGTTTCAGGTATCAATGAAATTTTTCGGAGACATAAATAAATAAAGAAATTCTCCGACACAAATAGCATGCGATTG
>NW_007476602.1:0-308 GCF_000475195.1 Diaphorina citri
CGCTAAAGTAGGGGAAGTGGAATGAAAAACACGCGTCGGGTTCGCATCGCACCCACGTCGGAATGAAAAACAGACCTCCTGTATGCAAGTAGGTAGGTAGTACCTACCTAAGATTTTTTTCAAGCATTTCAGTGCTAACTATTTTAAAAAAAGTTCACTTAATGAGCATTTTTTCTCCTCTATCTTTGAATTCTTTTTTTTTTTTTCGAGAAAAGTTTTTTGGCTCGGGGAAAAAAATTATAAATTAAATTTGGAAAAAAAGCTGATAGTACACATAAAGCTTGTTGGTTTCTTGAAACGAATGTACC
>NW_007476603.1:0-308 GCF_000475195.1 Diaphorina citri
TGGACAAGATCGCCATTCTGGTGTTCAAAAGTGGCTCAATGGAGGCGGAGTAGAAATACATCTAAGTCACCCCAGTGTGCAGCCGGCAACTTTTGCAGATCTCTATTATCTCTCTTTTTTTTGCTCTGAAGATGACGACAAATTTCGAGGATCACTGAAAGCATTAACGAGAGTTTGTAATGTTGGTGTGGAGGACCCAAGTAAATATTCACCTTTATTTGAATAATCACCTAAGTAAAAACTGCAGAAGTAAAGCATAGGATGCAAATCAAGGTCGATAAAAATACATTTCAGATACCATAACTGTC
>NW_007476604.1:0-308 GCF_000475195.1 Diaphorina citri
TATTTGTTGTGCACATTGCATACACAAGGAGATACCAGGCGTTCATACAAAATATTAACTGAATTTGACAAGTTGGCAGGTCTATAAGCGCCAGCCTAGTTAGCTTGGTTGGTAGTGCGTCTGCCTTGTAAGTGCTAGATTCCGGGTTCGAGTCCCGTCTTCCTTCTCTCTTCGATAAGACCTAAGAATAGCAGTTAGGTATAGGTCCCTAAAAAGAAAAAAAAAAAAGGAAAAAAATCGTTCGGTGAATGAGTAGCGCTACTCACCAAGCTGAGGAGGTCCTTCTTCATGAATGGTTTGACTACAAA
>NW_007476605.1:0-308 GCF_000475195.1 Diaphorina citri
AAAGTCCCCCAGCCAGACTAAAATGGTCTACTCCCTGTTCCCTCAGCCAGTAACTCAAAGGTCCCAAAAAAGACGCGGGTAAAAGTGTTGATCACCATAATGTTAATGTTGAAGGCAACATTGTTTTAAAATGCTTCTTCCGTTTATGCATGGAAAAAATTCGATCAAGTATGAAAGGAAAAATCCGAATAATAAGCACCATGTAGCACGGGAGGGTATAGGTACTGATATAACTATTACATGGTACCTAAGTACTCTCTATAGCACTTAGTACCTACCTAGGTACTCTGTACTCTCTCTGTAGCACT
>NW_007476606.1:0-308 GCF_000475195.1 Diaphorina citri
TTGTTCAGAGCGTCTGGTTTACCTTAGGGGGATAGAAAGGGTTAAGTTTTTAATACTAGGGAATAATGAAGTGATATAGCTATAGAATATCCACCGAAAATCCGCTTGATTTTCTGAAATATTCCAGTCGTGTTTACATAGTTATTACCTTTGTGTAGACAGAAATAAATCATAGCGCAACCTTTTACAAACCAGCTCTCAATGTTTGTTTTCCAAATTTCCACATGAATTTTATACTTGAATACAACAACATTGTTATTAGAGGGGACATCCAAACATGCTCACTCGAGAATGCATTGTGTAATACT
>NW_007476607.1:0-308 GCF_000475195.1 Diaphorina citri
TGGATGGGTCTGATAGGGATAGTGAACCACAAAACGGACACCCTCTTTAGGAATCATCAGAATTATGGCCACTACGAAATATTGGGATTTGGTGTACTAATTTTCTTTATGGCCGTCAATCACGCTCAGACTGTCAGACGACTGACCGTGAGCCGTGAGTGGCTGGCAGTAAGAGCTTATATTGGAAGTTTACAACAGATCAGTTGCGCTTACTTGGGTGATGTTTCAAAGTCATAGAACAGGTAAAATGAGGACCAACGGAATTTTTCTTTTTCTTCTACGACTTCTAGATCCCGAGATAAATCGAT
>NW_007476608.1:0-308 GCF_000475195.1 Diaphorina citri
AAACTTTTTTATTGACACTTTTATGATTTTATAATTATATGGGCAGCTTCTTTAAAATGTTCAAAATTGAAATGTTCACCTTTTTTTCGGAGCGGTGTCATGCTCCTGGTAGATATTGCATTTATATTGCCCATGAAATGAACATGATAAGAGAAGTCAATATAACAGAAACAGAATCACAGCAGACAAATTGAGAGTGGCATATTTAGTTGTTAACATATTGGGTTCAAAGAACTTGACAACTTTATAAATCGAAAGGAATTAATCTGACAGTGCATTTAAAAATGATTAAATGATACCTACCTACT
>NW_007476609.1:0-308 GCF_000475195.1 Diaphorina citri
AGAGAGAGAGAGAGAGAGAGAGAGAGAGGGAGGTAGAGATATTTATTAGCTTGATAAAAAATTCGAAGAGATGTATATCTTCTATCTTATCTCAAAGTTCTTTATCTTCATAATTTATCTCTCCCTCTCTCCTTGCTTATCTCCCTTTCGAACATTTGTGTTAGCTCAAAGTTAACTTGAAAGTTGTGCTTGTGAGGCAAGAGAAAAGAAGAAGAAGGAGGAAAAGGCAAAGAAGAAGAAAAACAACTTAAAGACATCTAAAATTAATGTCGATCTTTTTTTAGTTGAATAGGTCCCCCGAGTATTCA
>NW_007476610.1:0-308 GCF_000475195.1 Diaphorina citri
CCCATACTCCTCGGGAACTTACCATTTTTAAAGTCTTCCGTTTTCCTCTTAAAGTAAAGTACTTGGGTATTAGATTATCCTGATGCTCCTGTTAACACTCTCCCGGTATCTTCAAGTTTTCTAAAAACCATTGTAAGAACACTTCCTGAACCTCACAACATACAAAACAACACAGGTATCTATCTATCTCGTACCATATCATACATAGAGTCGACTTAACAATACTAGTTACTATAAGGTAAGCCGTCACATGTTTTTGTGGCTTTACGAGGAACAATGAATTTTGAATATTATGTTTTACGCATGGC
>NW_007476611.1:0-308 GCF_000475195.1 Diaphorina citri
AAGAAAACTTCATTTGAGCCCAAGTAGATATGGAAATTTTCGTATGGAAAGAGATCAAAACAAGTAGAGACGGAAATATAGAATAGAGCATTTTCATAGAAAATCCATATATCTTGGGGTATAGAACCTTTTCATAGAAAATTCATTATATTAAACAATTTGCTTGCCATGTACTACTGTTCATTCATCATTTGTGAGTTTAAACTACCTCTATGACTACAGTTACTATGTATGTACATACTACTCATCTTACCTTTGAGTCTGCACATTCTGCATTTGGGTCTCTAAACGAGGCCACAACCTGAGTT
>NW_007476612.1:0-308 GCF_000475195.1 Diaphorina citri
TATGTACCTACCTACTTCTGTAACATGTTGCAGTGTTCTTGAATAGCCATACATTCTCGTGTAGAGCAGGTACGAGTAAATACCTTAGTATAAAAAGTACCTACCTACCTTCCTTTAAATAGGTATGTAGTATCTAGGTACCTCCTACCTATGATACATACTAGGTTGGATAGAATTTCATTTGAGAACTATTTTTCATATCCTCCGATTTCCATGCATAACAGCTTGTCTTCCTCATATTTCATTTTCAATATGAATGACGAAAAGTAATTTGACAACAGAAGTAGAACAAAGGATGATAGTTATAA
>NW_007476613.1:0-308 GCF_000475195.1 Diaphorina citri
ATTAACAAGCTGAAACTCATTCTGTTCAATAATTGACATATGTACCTGATCAATACTTTTGTTTCTTGTCCACAGATGATTGAAAACATGAAGAGAATCATTGTCCGTGGACAATCCAACTATGTCCTCGAATGCCAACAAAATGAAACTGTTTCACACTTGAAGGTATGTCCAAGTCCTTACTTTATTTTGGGTTTACTTGTGTCCTTGTGAAACGCCAAATCATTCAAGTCTTGCTGCTGACTGAGCTGTTTTAGCCTCGAGAATCCCATAGGGATCCTTTCTCCTGAGAGGCTGGTAGTAAACTA
>NW_007476614.1:0-308 GCF_000475195.1 Diaphorina citri
TCTTGCATCTGGAATCTGGAGCATCATTCTTAAAATACGTTGAACATTAATTTATGAATGAAATTTTGAAACGTCTATACCCATTAATAAAAACGAAATACATCGAGCTCTCAAACATTGAAATTTTATGTTGAACATGTTTAAATAGATGGAGATCGCTAAAACTCCAAGACATTTATTCGTACCTATTGGAAAAATACGGATTTCATGGTTTGCCCTCAATGAAGAATGTTATCTGCCAGCCTAGTTAGCTTAGTTGGTAGTGCGTCTGCCTTGTAAGCGCTAGGCCGCGGGTTCGATTCCCGCCC
>NW_007476615.1:0-308 GCF_000475195.1 Diaphorina citri
CAAAGTTACAGTCCTCCATCAGTATGTTAAAATGATTCTGTTATTATTTTGTTTTTCAGTCCGAAAAAAAAAATAATTATGTTGCTATCGAAATGGGAATCAAAAACCCTCTTCAATAGGAATAACAAAAACAAAAACAGTTTTACTCAAAACTCGATATTCCTATGTAGGCATTGTAGGCTCTTTAGAAAATCTTCAATGATTAATATCTTCGAAAATGATTTGAAAGAGATCTAGATCCCAGAAAAGGGAATAAGGTATTTTGGATGAAAATTGTAAAACACTAAAGCCCAGTTTCTTTTGTTTTC
>NW_007476616.1:0-308 GCF_000475195.1 Diaphorina citri
CATTAATGTTGCTGTTGTTTAGGTAACATGGTTCTTGATATTAAAGTTTTACAGGAGCTTGTAGGTTTTCTTCTTTTTTAACAACTTTATCGTCAATGACTGGTAATGATTGCGATCTTATAAGTTCGATAAGACGGGTTTATATCAAATTAAATGTTTATGTTAAGGGAATTTTAATCTTTTCACTTTTGTCAAATTTCACGCTTTCAAACTTTTAGCGGAAAATAACTATCTGATAGAGGCATTTCTAAATTTGTTTACTTTTAACTGTTTTTCCTTGTATTATCTCAATGAACGCTAATGCCAAC
>NW_007476617.1:0-308 GCF_000475195.1 Diaphorina citri
GGACCCTACAAGGGACTATAAACAGGAAGGAGAACAGCAAACCCTAACCAGCCTAGAGCTAGCTGGCAGTTCTCAAAGGGTTCTCTCTGCTTTTAAAGAACAAGCACAAGTTCTCATGGTGGTTGACTGCGGTTCAGGACAGGCGAATTGAATATGCTATAGAGACCATCACCCCGGTGTATGGCAGAAAAAAAAAGTTATCCTTTATTTATTTTGCCATCACCATTCGGCCACAGCTGAAGCTGCTACAACAACAACAATAACTTTTTTTCCCGGGGACATTGTTTGAAAAGGACAAACCCGAAATC
>NW_007476618.1:0-308 GCF_000475195.1 Diaphorina citri
GCCTTAATAGCCCTCATTTATTGCAGCACACTGTGCCATTAACTGTCATTAAATCGTTAACCTAGGTTAAAATGTCGTTCGTGTTCTAGCAACGCAAAATCATGCTTGTTTTCTTTTGACGAGTATTGTTTTTTAAATGATTTCATGTGTGTCAATTTGATTTGAATTTAGTACTGCATCTTAGTAAGTAGAAATAGTAAAAACTTGGTCCATATCTGACACTCGTCCAAATCTGATTGTGATTGGAAGAGCACTATCATTTTAAAACCTATCAAAATCAACACAATTAGGGTAAAAAAGAGAACATT
>NW_007476619.1:0-308 GCF_000475195.1 Diaphorina citri
AAAAAAAAAAAAAAAAAAAATGGACGTTGTCTGGCTAGAACGAAAATAAATAGATTTCTTTCCACGAAAAGCACTGTATAGAAAAAAATACAAATATCTCGAAATTAACGAGCACTGTATAGAAAAAAAATACAAATATCTCGAAATTAACGGTTATCACCTGGAGAAATACAAAAAATCGACAGCATACAATGGCAGGGGAGTTATACGAGTCGGATTTCAAGAAGGATTTTGAAAAGGCCGTCATGTACATTTCGGAAATCGGCGACAAAACTCAAAAGCGTACCGCTATCCGGTGGATGAACAAA
>NW_007476620.1:0-308 GCF_000475195.1 Diaphorina citri
ACCTCGCACATTGGTGGACATTTTATCTCCCACTACACTTTCTTCAATCCACTGATCTGTGTTTGGATCACTAGAGTAGAGGATGGTGTACCCTGAAACACAAACGTTAAAAAAACCATGATACCAAGGACAATACTCTGTCATAAGGGACAAAACTGTTATTTTTTTATCTAGTTAATCAGGGTGTTCATTTACCCTGATTAATTAGAAAGAGACTTTTCAGTCCTATTCCAGCAGGATAAACAAGGTATATTCTATTCTATAAAGGGGCAAATATTGTTAGTGTGATAAGACCCATCTCTTTGTTC
>NW_007476621.1:0-308 GCF_000475195.1 Diaphorina citri
TTAGTTATTAGTAGGTACAGTAGATTATATTAGAATGGGTTTTTTTTTTATCCATTGATGCAAAAATCAATTTATGCCCCACGTGTTTCTTTCTTAGGAAAAGAAGTTACTCATCCCTAATCCCTAATGTTTCTCAACTTCCCAATGTTCTTCTTCTACCTCCTTCTTCTTCTTCTTCTTCTTCTCCTCCTCCTCCTCTTTTCCTTAATTAATCCTTGATTTCCTTTTCTCTTTCTTTCAAGACTCCTTGCTAAATCCTGAAAAAAAGAGTACCGAAAGTAAATTGAAAGTCTCATCCAGTATTCATA
>NW_007476622.1:0-308 GCF_000475195.1 Diaphorina citri
GGCGCGTCCGTGAGACATTACAAAAATCTGTCTATAAGAGGGAAGATACTTGCTTTAGGAGTGTTCCTTGACAAGTTTAAAAAAAGTCACATATTTTATTGATTAACACTTAAAAAACGAACTTTGAAATCTTATTTCCACGATCAACGATACTTCAAACAACGAACAACTCTGACGAACACAGCGGCCATCTTTTCAGTGTTTACAGGTGTATTACCGTACATTACCGAACGAGGGAACAAAATCCGTACGGAAATCTTACCTTATCGCCATGTTGACCAACACAAAGATGAAAAAAAAAAAATTCT
>NW_007476623.1:0-308 GCF_000475195.1 Diaphorina citri
TAATGAAATCGACTGATTACCTATTAACATAGGTATTTTAAATATTTAAATTAACACTAGGTATATTAAGGCCTCTTTTTTGTGAAAAATAAGATTATTTAGATAGGGAACTAACATCTTGGTCCTTTGTCCCTATTAAGGCCTCTGTATGTTTGGATGTAATGGTCAAATCTTATTTATATACATAAATCACTTTTGAGTTGCATTAACTTTGTCGATTTTTGGCCGCTCTAAAATTTAGTGGTTGTTTTGGAGAACCATGTCTCAGGTTCTTGGGTCATGATTACTTGAACTTCTTACAGGACCTC
>NW_007476624.1:0-308 GCF_000475195.1 Diaphorina citri
TACGCGATGACGTCACATCAACTGTTTAGAGCAAAGCTCCCTTGCAGGTTTAGCCGAGCACCTGAGAGCAGCCTAGGATGCGTTTCGTTCTTGTTGTAACTCATCAGCTAGACATAGCTCTGCAGGTGTTGGCTAAGAATATGAAACTGATATTTATACTTGTGGGACGCGAGTCGGAAATCGAGAACCTGTGAAATCGAGAACCTGTGAGCAAGGTTGTGGTTATGTACCAGATTGGGTTGAGACAGGATATTGTTCCTACAGTTTGGCATGGGAGTGGTAACCTAAAAACAAGGTTAGTTTACCAA
>NW_007476625.1:0-308 GCF_000475195.1 Diaphorina citri
CTCTCTCCCTCTCCCTCCTTCCCTTCCAATACTTTCCCACTCGTCCTTTTCCTATCTCTCCCTCTCTCCCTCCCTTCTTCTACTGCTATCAGCCTTCTTTGTCTCTTCTCTCTCCCTCCCAATACTTTCCATCTCTGTCTCTCTCTCCCTCCTTCTCTGTCCCTGCCCATACTTTCCTCCTCTCTCCCTCTCTCTTCTTCCCTTCCACTGTCAATTCTATTCCCTTTCGTTGTTGTCTCTCTTACACGCTCATACTTATTCGGTTTTCTGTTTCACTCACACTTCCCCACCGACCTTTTTGTCTCTTC
>NW_007476626.1:0-308 GCF_000475195.1 Diaphorina citri
CACAAACCTTCATAGAACGCAGAACGTCAAAAGAGCAGAAAAAAAAAAAAAAATACTTTCACGAAATAAATCTAATGTTTATAAACTAAAGATTATAATGCAAACGACACGGACATCAAAGAAGTCTTTCTAAAAAAAAAGTCATGAAAGTAAAGAATAGTTGATACAAATAAAATATTTATAAACTGGAAAATCTAGAAATACCTGGAAGCAACTTTATTCGCCTCTTGTTTTTGCTCTCGAAAGGTTGGAGGCAACGAAACGCATAAAAAAAGACGTTTTAATTAACATTAACCTCTTCGGTCACA
>NW_007476627.1:0-308 GCF_000475195.1 Diaphorina citri
ACTGTTGCAGAAATTATTCAAAGTATTTTTTGGGGTACGGCACCTGTTGTTGACTAATCCGGAAATTCAGGGAAAATAACTAAAACAATCAGAGTCCTTGTTCTTCCTATAGGTACAATACTAGGGTTAATCAAGGATTCAACTTAATCCGAGGATAAATTGCAAAAATCTCCGACCTCAGAATCAGAGAATGCACGGATAAAAGCATGAAGTGTGCTGGAAGCTGGGAGCATCAAATGTGCCGGGAGGTGCGCGAACGTCAAGAATTCGGAAGCTACAAGACAGCCAGACACACGGTATCAGGAGAA
>NW_007476628.1:0-308 GCF_000475195.1 Diaphorina citri
GCTTCCACTTACCTCCTTTTTAACATTCCTGATGAGGACATCCTTGTTATCTTGATCTGAAACAAACAGAACAATAAGGGTTAATTTGGGTTAACGAGTTAACGGGTTAATAATTTCGGAAAGGTATATCGGGTTAGTATTTTCGAACACATAAAGCCCACTCCGAGGCAAACAGCCCTAAAGGATGGGTTAAGCTTGTATGAAACCGATATTTTCCAAATGCGAAATACAAAGCACAAAGTGCCTGTCAAGAACAGAACAAAAGCTTTACATAACTTTGAACAATATTCTAAAGTCAAATTCAGCAA
>NW_007476629.1:0-308 GCF_000475195.1 Diaphorina citri
TTTGACCCGATTACATTACTTTCCTTCCTATAGGATAAGGAAAGTAAAAAGGTATAAGGGACGGACTATTGTATTCGCATCGGTGTCGTCTGTCACTCTGTTCTCATAGAAGGACTTATCCAAACCTGGTCGACATATATATCAAATTTAAGGTCTTTTTACCAGGAACACGAAAATGGTGGTGCAAATTTTGTCCAGAGAACCATAAAGCAAAAAACCAAAAAAACTGGTGGTTTTGGGGGGATTTTTTTTCACATTTTCTCACACAAATGAGCTCTGATCTTGAAATTTGTCGCGACGACCTATGA
>NW_007476630.1:0-308 GCF_000475195.1 Diaphorina citri
ATCCATTAGTAGGACTCATCGATTAAAAACAGTTCCTCGAAATTATTCCGATAACTTCAAGAAGGAAAATTATTGCTGAAAAAAAGCATTTAACATTGTCAGAAGAACTTAATAGTATAAAAAGAAGAAGCTATTAGTTGCACGCTAAAAGTATAACTTGGTCGATTTTATTTTGCAGTCATTGGGACTGTATTAAAACTATCTTGGGTACAATCAGGACCAGTGCTTTTATGGTAACTGAATAATATTGCAAGAAAAAAAGTAATATTTTTTTATGACTGCAAAAAAATTCACAATTATGATTCATA
>NW_007476631.1:0-308 GCF_000475195.1 Diaphorina citri
TCCATTGGATCTTGCTGAAATTCAACCGTTTCTAACTTCGGACCGGTACTGAATAAATATGTCAAATAATATTGAAAATAGTAGGAAATTTTGTTTTTTTAACTAATAAACGAATCCCCTATGCACTCTGACGTGGAGCGACTGAGATATCAGCAAAAAAGAGAGAAGAGTTTGGCCAAGTTTGATGTGACATTAGTAGGCTTCGGCTCTCATGGGTTAAGGTTTAAATAAAAAAATAGTGTGTTAATGGGTTTTGATTAATTAAATATCATTCAGGTAGATATTATCATCAGCATTATCATTAGTTG
>NW_007476632.1:0-308 GCF_000475195.1 Diaphorina citri
AAATGCGCAGAAACGCTTGCGCACAAACAAACGAAGCGGGAGTAATGAATTATGACGTCATCGCCTACGGGAGCGTATACCGTGACGTCAAACTTCACGATTTACCGCTATTTTTTATATCGATTTATCTCGGTATCTAGAAGTCGTAGAAGAAAAAGAAAAATTCAGTTGGTCCTTATTTTTCCTGCTCTATGACTTTGCAATATCACCCAAGTAAGCGCAACTGATCTATTTAGGGAGAAGGAGATGAGGGAAAGGAAAAAGAGGTGCTAAAAATAAATATTCAAAGTAAAATGTAAAAACCGTTA
>NW_007476633.1:0-308 GCF_000475195.1 Diaphorina citri
ACTGACTAAGACAATTTATATCTTCAAAGTTGTAACATCACTGTGAGATTACAAATTTATATCTGCAAAGTAGTACATGTACATCACTGTGACTTACAAATTTATATTTACAAAGTAAAGTACGTAGTAAGAAGTGGTAATATCACGGTGAAATTTCAATTTTATACATATTTACCAAGTAAAGTAGTATCATCACAGGCAATTACAAAGCAGAAGTCTTTTTTAATTTGCAATATTTACAACCGCGTCTTCTTTATGGCCAATATTATTCATTACCTCATAAAAAATCCTCTCTTGGCTAGGACAGA
>NW_007476634.1:0-308 GCF_000475195.1 Diaphorina citri
ACAAGTTCGGCCATGCCTTTTCCACAAGTTTGGCCATGCCTCGAGATGAACTAGCGGGATTCCGGAGCGAAGCGACGGAATTCAGCTAGTATGACGTATGAGCGTAGCGCAACAAAGTATAAAGGTAGGTAATAGGCATAGTAACATCATTTGGTAAGGTTTGGTGAGTTTGGGTTATTTCTGAGTGAAAAACACCATGGTAATATATTTGGGTAAGTTTTAGTAAGTTTGTCGGGTCGTTTCCGAGTGAAAAAATACCATAGTAACATTATTGCGTAAGATTTGGTAAGTTCCGATAATTTCCATGT
>NW_007476635.1:0-308 GCF_000475195.1 Diaphorina citri
TCGGCGACTCCTCCCACCTTTCTTTTCTCTTCTCTTCTTGTTCTTGTACTCAACTCAATAGTCGAATACATTACTCATCTCATAGGATTCTATGTAAAGAATAAAGATACCTATTTACTCATGATTACTTTTTTTCAGTAATCGAGTATTTCTTGTTGCGATCCGGATCGTACGGATATTGTGACGATCCGTAGTTTAATGAGTAAAGTATTCACTCGTATCCATCTCTAATCCACTGTATAACATTTACTGATTAGACTAAGCCAATCAGCATGACTTTTGTATCTATTTCATTTAGATCTCTCCAT
>NW_007476636.1:0-308 GCF_000475195.1 Diaphorina citri
AGGACTAATATTAATCTCAGATCTCAGTGTACCTATTTTGTTTTGATATGGAAGTATTGTACCTTCATAAATTAAAAATATATATAATATAAAATCTTAATATAAATGATTGGTTTCCTCCGAGTTTTCTTTAGCTTTTCACTATACCTAAGTCATAACAATAGAAAAAACACAAATCACAAATTGAACCAAAAAGTAGATTTTTTGAACCAAAGGAGTAGATACATTTCGACATGAAACTAAAAGTTTGCAGACTTCAATAACACATTTTGATATCAATCAAAAGTTTTCTTAACAATTTGTCTACA
>NW_007476637.1:0-308 GCF_000475195.1 Diaphorina citri
CAGACCTAAATTTATTCTTGAAATTTTATGAAAACGAAAACGTAGGTCAGCTTTTTTGTCCAATTTTTGTCTTTGAAAGAACTTTATTTAAAGGTGCAAACATGGAGTAGGACCGATGATGATAGGGCTGCCCAGAAAACCAAATAAGTACGTTCAAAAGAGTAATATTGAAAAATCAGACCTATATATTTAAGATAATAAGACAGATTAGTCTATTGACTTGGATAAACCATGGTCTCTCGAAAGAATGCACATGAATTCTTTGAATTATTTCTGAATGAAATATAAAGCAGTCTCTGATGACTAGG
>NW_007476638.1:0-308 GCF_000475195.1 Diaphorina citri
GTTTAGACTGCTGGGGTAAAGGGACTTTTTAGTCTCATTCGAGCAGGATAAACAAGGTATATTCTATTCAAATCTACCCTATGATTGGGTACTCAGATACTCACATATGACTAGGATTACACGTATTGAACACGGACAGGTCCCGATTATCTTCCAGCTCATCCCACAGGATATTATCCACCTGGGGTTCCACGTCCATTGTTTCCACAGTACTCAGCACCTGAGATAAGATAAAAAAAAAGGAATTTTAATTGTGTTAAGCATATTTAAATGCTTGTCACAAACATCGTTCCCCGATTATTTCACCT
>NW_007476639.1:0-308 GCF_000475195.1 Diaphorina citri
AATTGGTAAACCAGTTCAAAAATCTGTATGATAGAAGCAGAAACAGGGGGAAGAAAGACAATAGCACTGTAAGTTTGAGTTGAATGGAGTCAGCATGATATCAGAGATGGAGTGACATGGGAAAAACACTTGCTGCTCCAAGTTGAAGTAAAGGACTGCACACTTAGAAAGGACATATTAGATACTGCATAAGATGGGCCAACTACAATAGCCATGCACTTCCCCAAGATAACTAATGATATAAAGGAGCTTAACATACCCAACTTTGATCTTCTGGATAAAGTGTTGAACCATTTTGTCAAATGCAA
>NW_007476640.1:0-308 GCF_000475195.1 Diaphorina citri
TTGGCAAAGCAAAGCTCTAAAAAGCGGTAACTTTGAATGGCAAATCCCTAAACAATTACTTGAATCAATAAAGCACTGGGGTTCTTGCTAAAAGAAATACTTTATCATTTGAATCTTTGGATATTTTGAATCCCTCTAAGTTGTCAAATTGAAAGATATAAGTACATATTTCTTCCATTAAAGAAATAGGGGTTCCAGTTTTTATGGAAGGGCAAACTGGGACAACTAACAGCCATTTAGGCTTCAAAAACAACATAAGTACTTTGGCAATACAATGACTTGAGCGTATTTTCCTGTTTCTTTCATTA
>NW_007476641.1:0-308 GCF_000475195.1 Diaphorina citri
GCGTGAGCCCGAGAACCATGATAATACCCTTAGGTTAGGTAGCATGCAAAACTCTTAGGTCAGAAAACAAGCAATTTGCCCGAGATCATAAATAGCAATAGAGATCTGAATTCGCATTAATATGAACCATCCTATATGCAATATTTGTTACTTGCATTGTTTTCATTATTTCTCTATTCCCCTCTCTCTTCCTCTCTCTCTTCGTTTAAGTCTTAAATTCTTTGGGGAGTTTTTTTCTACAAAATAGCTCTTACCAGAACGTAAAGTACAAGTTGGTACCAGGTGCTCCAGCATTAATACCTTCCTTC
>NW_007476642.1:0-308 GCF_000475195.1 Diaphorina citri
ATATTGGTGTTGAATCCAGTATTCAAGTCAAGTGGCACAAGCCGAATAGCTATGGTTGTTTACATCAAGTGACTATGTTATTTACCATCGGAATCAAATTATTTTTATGTTCTTTGTTATTTGTTTTTGTTACGTCGTTGTGTTTAAAAAATTAAATTCGAATTTATTAACGTGTGTTTTAAAGGCAGTTTGAAGAAGGTAGCTTATTGGATAAAGGTATAAAAAATGTTGAATAATAATATTTAATTTTATTTATTTCAGATTTTTTGAAATATAAAAACCATTATTTATTTATTAAACTTATTGAT
>NW_007476643.1:0-308 GCF_000475195.1 Diaphorina citri
GGTAGGATATACGCCAGTGATGAAAGAAAGTACTTTGGTGCTATTTAAGACATTTCCCCTTTGGCTACGCCACGAGATTTGAGGTTTCCGAAATCTAAATAGATCTAAATGCAGATAAGGTACCCTATGTTCATTTACCCCATTAATTTTATGGTCTTAATTCAACATATCTGACAAGTTAATGAAGTGCAACATTGGTGTTAGGACTGTTTAGGTAATAAAGCGGATCTTCTAATGCAATTCATAAATCCACTAATAGATTTGGATGGTAGATAAATTTACTAGATATTAGCAGAACTGGATCAACT
>NW_007476644.1:0-308 GCF_000475195.1 Diaphorina citri
CAAGCAAATGCCACTGGTCCAACCATGCTCCTAATAATTATTCTATCGTTCTCATAATATGTAATTATGTCCGTATAGCTATAGAAGTATAGATAGAAGTACCTAATGTGTAACATACATATTAGGTTTGAAAGAGTAGGTATCTCAATATCTCAAGATTTCGTGCGATATGAACATTAAAAACATCAACATTAGCAGTGTTGATTTTAATCAACATTTTAATTGTCATGATGTTAATTTTAATGTTGTATAAAATCAACACAATCTGTTTTAATGAATCTAATTATCTTTCTCATTGAAATTATGAT
>NW_007476645.1:0-308 GCF_000475195.1 Diaphorina citri
TGAGTACCCTCATATTTATTTGTTACCTGTAATTCACAGTGTTGTCTATGTTGGTGTTTATTGCTGTGATTTATGAATTTCGATTGTACGGTAAAAAGGGGTTAATTTTACATACCTAGTATAATGATATAATAAATTATTGTTGTAGAATTGGGAAAACATATTATATATTTTGTATTTTACTAAAAGTATAAAAGAATTCATCTTCATTTACAAATTTACATACTAATAGTAGGTACCTTCATACGTTGATAATAGCTCAAAATGGTGTTATTAAAAGTAGCAGATTCAAATTTAATTTAGGTGCT
>NW_007476646.1:0-308 GCF_000475195.1 Diaphorina citri
TGAAAATTTGGACCGATTGCAATACTTTCATTACTAGTATAGCTCCGCTATACTGTAGTAATAGAAAGTAAAAATACGAGGGACAATATGGTATCAATGCTGTCCACATTTTCCTCAAGAAGATGAAATGAATGAATTGTATTATTTGTTTATTTCAACATAAAAGTAAAATAAATATGTACCTATATCAATAAATGGAGGTACTCTCTAGTACCTGCTAGAACTCAATGGAAAGAGGTGCGTGAAGTTAGCACCACAACTTTTGCTGCGAATTTGTACCAAAGCCCATCATTTAGTACCCATTTTGT
>NW_007476647.1:0-308 GCF_000475195.1 Diaphorina citri
AGAAATTTCAGAACACAAATATCTACCCCCTCTCCTGCTTATAGAGAGGAATTTGAAAAGGTGTGAGACGGAGGAAACAAAAAATAGAGGGGAATTTGAAAAGGTGCGAGGAAACAAAAGCGGAAGAAAGAAAAATAAAATACCAACGGAGAGAAGGGAAGAGGGAAAACGAAGGTAAATAAAAAACGGGTGTATAAGAGTGATAAAAGGAAAGGGAGAAAGAAGAATAGGTGAGTATGAGAAAGAAAAAGAAGAGAAGGAGGAGAAAGGAATAAGAAGGAGAAGAGGAGGAGGTGGAGAAAATGTGT
>NW_007476648.1:0-308 GCF_000475195.1 Diaphorina citri
CTGTATTTTGCAGGAATTCTCAAGTCACATTTTTGTTATAAGTTTTATTTTATCAAATGAAAGTCAAGAAATAGATGACGAATTTGCTTTTATCAATGTTTTACAACAACATACATTTGATACACTCAAAAGATTGAGTTCCAAGAGGTGAACTTTCCGATATAAAACATCTAGGCCCAATAACCTTACCATAGATTATTTTACAGATTTTTCTAGAGGGCAGAATATGAATGACCCAAGTCGAATTTTTTTACAAAATATTGTTACCTTCTAATTATAAGTTTTAAAGTCCAGCTATATTTTTACTT
>NW_007476649.1:0-308 GCF_000475195.1 Diaphorina citri
TAAAATCCACCAAACGTGGGAATTGAACCCGCGGGCTAGCGCTTACGAGGCAGCGCAGCGGCGCTACCAACAAAGTTAACTAGGAGGCTGTAAGGTTTTTAAGTGCAATTTTTTTTCTGGAACAGAGCCCTCAAATCTCGTTGCCGGCAAAAAGACGGCAACGTGATTGCGCATGCGCATCATCTACGTCGATGTGGCATCTGTGATTTGTTTATCAGCTGATTTTGCTCCCACCATCGCAACTTGTGAACTTGTCGAAAATTTTGTTGTTTGGAAAAACTATATAGAAATTACCAACGATTCCTACC
>NW_007476650.1:0-308 GCF_000475195.1 Diaphorina citri
ACGTGGAAGGGGGTGTCGTGATGATAAATTACTGAACCACCCATGAAATACTGTCTTTTCCAACACCCCTCCATCATCACACCCCAGTAACCTGTACTCACTTACTCTCACCCACCACCACTACTTGAACACTACCCGAACCCCACCCCAGGCATAACTTGTAGTGGTTAGCCGAGTGATGAACATTGTTAACTTGATTATTATTTTCTTACACGAGGAACAGTATAGGGGGAAGAGAAGGTGGTGGAGGGGGAAAAAGAGTAAGAGAGGGGTGGAAAACAAAAAAAAAAAAAAAAAAGGAAAAAAAA
>NW_007476651.1:0-308 GCF_000475195.1 Diaphorina citri
AATATTTAGTACTTTTTCTCTAGTTTCTGATGAACTTAACCCCATAATTTGTACCAGTACCGTTACGTCACAGTTCACATTTTTAGCTTCGCAAATTTCGGCTTTTCCACATAAAAGTGAAATATGAGGAACGTAGTTTCACAGGAGATAAATGAAGGCTCCATTATCGCCCGAAATTTGTACCAAACTTGAATATTTAGTATCTTTTCTCTCTAGTTTCTGATGAACTTAACAATAATTTGTACCAGTACCGTTACGTCACAGTTCACGTTTTTAGCTTCGCAAATTTCGGCTTTTCCACATAAAAG
>NW_007476652.1:0-308 GCF_000475195.1 Diaphorina citri
ATAGGTATTCTTTAACCACGATCGAATAAACTACGGGCTAAAAAATTCCCGGAGGGACGGACCCAGCTTGTTTTTAATGGGTATTTGTAAATTATATTTATTATTCATTTTAAAATAAAATTTTAAAGTAGACATTCAATTAAAATTTAAAAAAATAACTTTGTTCTTATTGATTTTTTTAAATAGGTACCTATGTGTAAATTATATTTATTATTCATTTTAAAGTAGACATTTTAAACAAGAAATTAAGTTAAAACTGTAAATTAAAATTTTAAACCGGAAATTAAATTGAATTTATAAATTTTAAT
>NW_007476653.1:0-308 GCF_000475195.1 Diaphorina citri
CAGAAACATGACTGAAACAATGGGACTGGGACACGGAAACTTGTAAACAAAATCAGCAGAGGGACTGAAACTCGTAGAAGTAGTTGTGTTTCCCTATATTGATGGGGATTTTCCCTTACAAAGAGAAGAGAATGCTTAGCGTATGTTTTTCACCCATATTAGTCATGCCGGCAAAAGAGTACAGAATATATTAATAAGCATATTCAATTAAGATTAAGACTTGGTAATGGTATGCTCTTTTACGGAATCCATTTTCGGAAGTTTTGCCCTTTTAAAGTTGCCTTATTTGAGGTCTTTACTAAAAGTAG
>NW_007476654.1:0-308 GCF_000475195.1 Diaphorina citri
TTATATTTATATTTTAACTAAGCTTACATAGCCGGCTTTGCTAGCGGCCAGAGGCCGCATTGCCTTACGTATTATTAACAAAACGAAGTACACTGGCCTTTCCACAATATATTTGTTCTTTACAAGTATAACGTATGTAGCTAGCTTTGCCAGCGGCCGGAGGCCGATGGAATAAACACACATGACTTTATGGGCATGAACAAATAACACTTACTTTTACCCCGTTGCAAAATTACCAAAAATCACATCATAGGTACCCATAACTTCAACTTTTATACGAAATACCCAACCCAATTTTTTATTTATTA
>NW_007476655.1:0-308 GCF_000475195.1 Diaphorina citri
TAAATAAATGGTTTCCAAACAATACCTGAATAATTATTATTTCCTGTTTTCGGACCTTTTCACTGTTGCATTGGGGTTCTTATGGGGATTTTTTGAGAGTGTAGGACTCTGAGTAGGGCCCAAAAAGTACCTTTCTGTGGTCAGTGTTCATTGAACTATTAGTACAACTACAGTAATAGCAATATTCACAGACATTACCACAATGAGTTGTAAACGTTGTAATCCCCTACACATTGATAGGACTGTCTCAGGCTCACATCAGGTAGACGTGATTTCATCTCTTGTGTTTTAATTAACACCATTAAGTA
>NW_007476656.1:0-308 GCF_000475195.1 Diaphorina citri
GCTCCTGTGCGTCCTCATTCGATACTCGCCTTACATCTACCTCTATCTTCGATCCCTGTGCATCCCTGGTAAGTATGCCCAATTGCCCATTATGGCTATAAAGGTATGTTTATACATGGTCGACGGCCGTACGCTGAAGAATTTCAGCAACACTAACTTGCCAAGTATTTGCTACAGAGTCCGTCGATCGATGTTGACTGAAAACTGAAACCCATTACACTGCCTCGACAACATAGATTCACCTCGTTGATCGACAGCCATCGACCATGTGTGGACACACCTTACCAGAGATCTATCAAACAGGCTAC
>NW_007476657.1:0-308 GCF_000475195.1 Diaphorina citri
AAAAAAAAAAAAAATGCTTACAAACATTTAACACCTACCTAGGTATTAGATCTTGAATTCAAACACATATTTCAGTGGGTTACTTCTACAGCAAATTGACTAGACTTAACCAAATAGAGCTGAGAAAATAAAGCTCTCTACACCACTCTGCTTTTAGCCTAATACTCTTTTAAAAAATTTTCTTCCCGCCCATCTGAAGGAACTCATTCCCTCATACAGCCTGTTAGAACACAATAGAGATGGGAAAAGAACGTACGAACGAACTGTAGGAACTTGTTCTTTGAAAAAGTTCGTTCCTGAACGGAACT
>NW_007476658.1:0-308 GCF_000475195.1 Diaphorina citri
TATTTTATTTCTTTGTATTATGCCAAAGGGATGTCATAAATTTAGTGGGTAATAGATATCACAGCAGTAGGTCGGGTGCAAGTATACCTACACTTTGTTAAGTATAGTAACATCCTTTACCTATATCAATTTTATCACCTCTTAATCTCTAAAGCTGTGTCGACAACCATCGATCATTAGAGGAGGAGAACTATCGATACCACTATCGATAACTATCGATAGTTTTGACAATCGAACGCTATCGATAGTTGAGGCTTGACTATCGATAGTTTTTGATAGTTTTTTTCTGCACATTTTTCGTTTGTTTT
>NW_007476659.1:0-308 GCF_000475195.1 Diaphorina citri
GGTATCTTAGAATTCTCTAAGGCAACACATATATTTTTTTCGGCAAAAAAGAAAAAATCATGCACTTAAGGGTTAACCCATCTTGTACGGCTGTTTCCCCCTACACTTGAGCCTCAGAGTGGGGCTTTTCTTGTATGGGATTTAAGCACCGGTGGTGTAGTATTAACCACGCTCACCTAGTAAACAAAAGGACGCAGATTTAATCCCAGAGGAGGCATGAATTATCCTCAACATGTAAATGCAGTTTCTTTGTGTTATTATGTCACAACTTTGGTGCTCACTGCAGCATTGTAGGATTTTCCCAATAT
>NW_007476660.1:0-308 GCF_000475195.1 Diaphorina citri
ATGCTACTATAAAATAACTATAATTTAATTTACTACACCGTTTACTGTTCCGTAGGTGCTGAGCTATTCTATTGTTCAAAGTGTCATTTGATGCTTTCATAGTTAACAGTCTAGTCTTCGTAATGGATAGAAGTAGAGGACAAATATTGCTGATTCAAAACAGAAGACAGTATATGGAAAGTTTCTACTAGACAATGTTATACTCGGTGTCTTTGATGACAGCTGTCCATGAATACAGGGTGGTTCAAGTAAAAGAATAACCAGTTCACGTGATTCTATAGAAATGGAACTCCTACGGGGGGACCTCC
>NW_007476661.1:0-308 GCF_000475195.1 Diaphorina citri
CGCGTATAATATCTCTAGTAGCGCGGTCAAACTTTCTTGACTTGGCGGGGCGGAGCGCTACCGCGCTCCTTAATGTTCAGGTACATAATTATGTCGTCGTACCCTACTTCCTGAGACGGACTTGACCATAGTCCCATTCAGGTACCCTCAAAAGAGCCAGTGTTATTGTCTGTGGCTTGACAGGGCTGGTTTTGTCCGTTTTGTCTCAGTTTTACGTCCTCCAGCGAGACAGACAACAACAACAACAACAACAACAACAACAACAACAACAACAACAACAACAACAACAACAACAACAACAACAACAA
>NW_007476662.1:0-308 GCF_000475195.1 Diaphorina citri
TCTGTTACACCACATACACGGGGTAGATAGAGGGTCACACTGAAAAGAAGAAGAAAAAGAAGAAGAAGAAGAAGAAGAAGAAGAAGAAGAAAAACTCCTTTGAATGCTTTCCACTCGCGCACTACGCCATACATCAGCCCATACAGACAAAGGAAACAACACTTGATTTTAATGCGCAAGGTAAAATCAACTGTTGTTTTCCTTTGTCTGTATTGGCTGTCTATATTCTGTGTATTGGCGTATGGCGTAGTGCGCGTTTTAAACGCATTCAAACGAGTTTTTTTTTTTTTTTTTTTTTTTTTTTTTAT
>NW_007476663.1:0-308 GCF_000475195.1 Diaphorina citri
AAATAAAAAAAATATCGGAAAAAATGTTGGAAATTTACCTTTCTTTCCGAAAAAAAGGGAAAACTCGATTCGATTTCCCCCCTGCCTAATTTCATTTAGATCTAGTCATTTCAATTTCCATAAAAGGACCTAATTACTACTCAATTACGTTTGTTCCTTCCCTTTGTTCTTTGAATACTCCATTTTGTAAGCACTTTTCGAGGATCTGTTCTTTTCTTTCCCTCCCTCCTTCTCTCTCTCTCTCTCTCTCTCTCTCTCTCTCTCTCTGTCTCTCTCTCTCTCTCTCTCTCTCTCTCTCTCTCTCTCTC
>NW_007476664.1:0-308 GCF_000475195.1 Diaphorina citri
CTTCTTCTTCTTTTCATTTTCTTTTCTCTCACTCGTAGATCTTGTTCTCATTTACTCCCTTTTCTTCTTCTTCTTTTCATTTTCTTTTCTCTCACTCGTAGATCTTGTTCTCATTTACTCCCTTTTCTTCTTCTTCTTCTTTTCATTTTCTTTTCTCTCACTCGTAGATCTTGTTCTCATTTACTCCCTTTTCTTCTTCTTCTTCTTTTCATTTTCTTTTCTCTCACTCCTAGATCTTGTTCTCATTTACTCCCTTTTCTTCTTCTTCTTCTTTTCATTTTCTTTTCTCTCACTCGTAGATCTTGTTC
>NW_007476665.1:0-308 GCF_000475195.1 Diaphorina citri
AAGTATATTGGTTAGAAAGCTGATAAAAAAAGCTATAAGAAATTGTAGAGTTTAGGTCGAATACCCTTTCGCAACCTCATCGTTGGTGCGTGTTTTCTCAGAAAAATAGGTATAATTTTTCACCTATGAGCTCGGGACTATGTTGCTTGCTCGGCCTATACGAGGTCGTAGCGACGCGAAATCGGGAATGAAAGTATAATGGTTAGAAAGCTGAGAAAAATAGCTATAAGAAATTGTAGAGTTTAGGTCGAATACCCTTTCGCAACCGCGTCGTTGGAGCGTCTTTTCCCTGAGAAATAGGTATCATT
>NW_007476666.1:0-308 GCF_000475195.1 Diaphorina citri
TAGAATATACCTTGTTTATCCTCCCCGAATAGGACTGAAAAGTCCCTTTACCCCAGCAGTCTAAACAAGGTCTCGTATTGGTGGGTTGGTGCAGTTTACTATCCTATCATCATCTCCATAGGTATTTACTCTAATTCCTCCTCCCCCCTCCTCTTCTTCTTTTTCCTTTTCCTCCATTCTCTTCTCCTCATCCTCCTCCTTCTCTGTTTGTCCAAAAATTCGTTCTCTCATCCCATAAAACTAGAAAAAAATACCGACTGTCATTTTAAAAGCTTTTTATTATTCAATCAAATGGAACAATGCTATCG
>NW_007476667.1:0-308 GCF_000475195.1 Diaphorina citri
ACCAACAATAAATACATTTGTATTTCGAATTTCTATAGACCGTTCTCTCTTAATTGACACAGGGAAAAGGGACTGAAAGAGGACCTCGTTGCCAAAAATATACCTACGATTTAATGGAGTATTGTTAATAGTGCTTATCACTGTTATCAGTTAACAAATTGGACTAAAATATGAAGATGTACTTAAATTGGGATTATTAAAAAACACACAAATTGATAAAAGCGTCACACGCTCTTGCTGTTTCTTATTTTTACTGCGAAAAGTTGATTTCTTTTTGTCCAAATCTCAAGTGTCAAATAAGAATGAAT
>NW_007476668.1:0-308 GCF_000475195.1 Diaphorina citri
TCAAATTAGTTTTTACTATCACCTCAAATTTGGTGTTATACTTCGCCCATCATACCTAACGATCCTATGAAAAAAAAATCGTTTACCCTAATTATGTAAGGTGGACTTCCTCTATCGATAAAACTATACATAAAAGCAACGAGTGAGAAGTGAGTAGATACTGATACTAGTGAGTTCATATGAAAAGAACACAAATGTAATAAAAAAAATAAAATAAAATATTAATAATGATAAAAAATAAATATCAGCAACAACAATAACAACTCAATAGTCAGTTGCCCAGAAGAAGCCTAAAAACTAGGCGAAAC
>NW_007476669.1:0-308 GCF_000475195.1 Diaphorina citri
AGGAGATGGAGTAGCTTGTTGCCGAATAGAGGGTGAAACCCACGTCCCTGAAAACCTTAACAGTTCTAAAGAAGTTGTATTTTCCGTCCAAAAACGGAGACAATTTTCTAAAGCTCAACTGTCTCTTCTGAAGATCCGTTTCCATCGTTCGGCGTGGTAGCACCTGTAGGTACTTCACTTTCAAACTCTGTTTACTCTGTACTAACTGTGGTTGGGTGTTTACTCTGTACTGTTGTTGTAGTAGCCAAAGTCCCATCAGGTTCTTCCATCCCCATCTGTTACTGGTAGGCCCAGGTGTTCAGCCACTT
>NW_007476670.1:0-308 GCF_000475195.1 Diaphorina citri
TAGCAACGCTTTGAATTGCCTCTTGAGAAAATATATGTATTTCACAATATGATAGTTTACATTAGATTAGACTTAATAGAACTAAAAACATCAATGTTATCTGTGATGTCATCAAATAATGTTTGCTAAAGGTATTTTTCTGTATTTATCAGCGCATTACTTCTCAATAGACTCTCAGACATACCTATCCCTATCACTCGTACTTTCAGAAAACGTTGGCGCTGTTTATGAAGTGTCCTATTGGATTGTGAAATCTTTTTATTTGTTTCCTTTTTACAGATTCCTCTAAAGCTGGATTCTTTAAAGCA
>NW_007476671.1:0-308 GCF_000475195.1 Diaphorina citri
CGCGCTCACCACCAAAGTCCCGGACACCAAGGGCTGCACCAAGTGCTGTGTGGGACGGAACCCGTACAATGGGTACAAATACCTGTGCGGCGCTATGCCGACCGGGATATTCCTCATGCAGTGGTACGACCCACTCAACAAGTTTATGCACCTTAAGGTAAGTGCAATTTCAAGAGAGAAAGAAAGAAAGAGAGAGAGAGAGAAGGGGGGAAGGTCTGCAAAAGTTTGTCGGCTGCACAGGTCTCCTGTGTGACCTCAAGGGTCCAGCTTTTCAATCAACACTGGAGTGTAAATGACTTGGATGTTGA
>NW_007476672.1:0-308 GCF_000475195.1 Diaphorina citri
CTTCCAGAACTAAATTGAATAAACATCTTACCCACCTAAAACCTCCTCGCAAACAAACCTTTAAAGATACGCACACTATAGTTAGGATCGAATTTTCGAATAAATGAGGACAAATTTTCATACCCAGTTTTAACCAGAATGGAATAAAATAAAGTAAGTTTAGTGAAGTGCTCGTATTTTACCTGAAATGATCCAGATCTCGTTTGTTCCCAAGGAGGAGGGTGGAAAAGTAGGTCGGTAGTTTGATCTCGCCCACCTTGCCCAGAAGAAATTGTGCTTCGAGGAAACTGGTCTTATCGGTCACACTG
>NW_007476673.1:0-308 GCF_000475195.1 Diaphorina citri
TGACGTTAGTGATTAGTCTCATAATGTAGGTACAAACAAGGCAACAACACCTCTTTAACCGATTGGTGAAGAGCACTGGCTCTCAACCTGAAGTTGCTGGGTTCAAATCACGGCCAGGGCAGACATTTTCTCACCAAACTTTTCCGTTCTTGGATAGGCATGGATGGGGGGGAGTGGGGAGTGTGCCTTGAAAAAAAAGTAAGTAGAATCGATTGTTCTTTGGAATCTTCGGTAAATTTATTTTCGTCCCTCGACTACGGTTGAACTCGGAACCTTCGAGAAAAGAGTACAGAGTCGGGAAATTTCCT
>NW_007476674.1:0-308 GCF_000475195.1 Diaphorina citri
CCCCGACTCTCACAGTTTCTCTTTACTTACCTGCACGAAGAAGGGTTCTTAATGTCCTTATTCCTGAACTTCTCAAAAGAGCAGTGATATTGTGTGGTAAAAGTGCAGTAATTGAGCTACATCATACCTACTTATTTTCCGGATTGAGTTTAACAGATCTATTGGTACCTAATGGAGCTTTTTATATCTATCTCAGCAGGATAAACCAGGTAATATACTACATAATTTAGTACAAATAGGGCACTTATGTACACATTAAGTTCATTCGTACTTGTAACAAGATGGATGAACAAGAATTTCTCGCTCAG
>NW_007476675.1:0-308 GCF_000475195.1 Diaphorina citri
TAAACATACTGAACAATACAAATCATTTGAAGTTATGATTTTAAATATTAACTTCGCACTCTTCTCGTTTTCTTTTGTGATTTTTATTAACATTGAGCATTAATGGTTTGTAAAGCTTCAAAGTTCAAAGCATTGATAAAACTCCATAGAACATATTATATTTTGGACTTGTTAAATTTGTAGGTTGGAAGGATTGAGATATTGAAATTTAAAATCCAGTCTGCTCCTTATCTTTCTTACGTGAAATCACTTCGTATATGAAATTTTGTATTGAAAAAGAGTAGCAAAGAAAAATTTGGGTTCTATTT
>NW_007476676.1:0-308 GCF_000475195.1 Diaphorina citri
ACTAGCACTGCGATATATTCCATTGTCATTTGTAATTCTGCCACAGGGACTCATTTATAAGTAGCTCTTCATTTGTACCTACTCACGAGGTTGTATAGTGCATAAGGGCTACGTGTATTATTTTATGCTTGATTTTCGCAAGCACATGTAAAAAAATAAATAGAAAATGGCCCCTGTTCTAGAAAGAACTTTCGCAAAGTGCGAACTTGTAAAGTTTCTTTCAGGAACAGGCCCCTGAGGTAGTATTACGAATGCAAGAGGAATATTGAATATATTAATACTCTATGTAGTTTAGCGTAGTATTTTTT
>NW_007476677.1:0-308 GCF_000475195.1 Diaphorina citri
AATTATTGCCTATTCCATCAAATTACCCACCTACGGATTCTTACATGTGGGCTATAATCAGCGACTTTTACAGTAAATCAGTTTTTAATATTCCCTTCTTAGAAAAGTGGATAAGTTACCTATACTAGGTAAGGTGCGAGTTTGGTCTTTTAGACTCCAAGCAGGGTTTGTTAGTTTGTTACTAATAATAATTAAGAAAAAAAATCCTATGAAATTTCGGACCTCTCTTACCCCTCCTTTTTTTGCAGCTCTTTTCCAGATATCTTGGTAGACACCAATTAATTGCAGAAAAAATGTGTTATCCAAAC
>NW_007476678.1:0-308 GCF_000475195.1 Diaphorina citri
AGATAGGCAAGGTTGGTAAACTTGCCTTGTTTTTAAGTTACCACTCCCATGCCAAACTGTAGAAACAATATCCTGTCTTAACCAGTCTGAAATTCACCCAACCCGGTACACAACCACGACTTTAGGTACCATATTCGTGTGCTGCTGGCTTTTTCCGGCCCCACTAAGATTGTATGAGGTTCATGTGAGTAAGCGGGTAACTTGTCGTAGAATGGAGGGTAAAATGCCCACCGTAAAAGATCTTACCAGTTATACAGTTATGTTAAAAAATCAATTTGGTTTTACGTTTTTGGTTCGGTTTGATACTA
>NW_007476679.1:0-308 GCF_000475195.1 Diaphorina citri
CTTTTTATGGGAGTCGAGAATTGTGACAAAGTTGTGGGTAAGGATAAAGCACTAAACTCTAAAGGGTAAGGGTTTCGGAGGTAAAGGGCTGTAAGGAACTGAGTGGTTAAGGGATGTAAGGAACTGAGTGGTTAAGGGCGAAGGGGAGGGATGATCGTTAAAATTGTGAAATTGACTGGAATATTGTTACAGGAAAGAGCAAGGTGGGGAGTAGAGAGTAAGGTGGAGTGTAGGGAGTGAAAACTTTCAGCAAAAACTCATTCGAAGTGTTGATGGAATGCATCAGTTCCCAATGGATCACTGAAGTT
>NW_007476680.1:0-308 GCF_000475195.1 Diaphorina citri
TATTTTTTTCATTTATGAATTGTATGGTTTCCAAGTTTGAAAAGTAAATCATGTCACATATGTATAGGTTGATAGAATGATAGATAATTATACCTGTTGGTGTTTGCTAGTTATTTGTGTGTCAGTATAACTAACGAGCGTTTGGGAAAAACTCATTATAAAGTTTTATCTGCTACATATTATTTTGAAAGAGGCACTCAAAAGTCAAAAATCTACATTTTTAAAAGATGTGCACAGACGTCCAGACAGTAGGTAATAAATATTTAATGAAATCTCTAAATGAACTTTTTTTGTCCTCTGCTTTAAAA
>NW_007476681.1:0-308 GCF_000475195.1 Diaphorina citri
CGAGGCTTATCTGTATAGTCTTTGTGAAAAATGAAAACTGAGACACAGAAAATCAAGGAGAAAGAGAAAGCAGGAACGCGGAAGAGAAGAAGAAACTCAGAAGGACGGGAAGGGATAGAAAAGGGATAAAGAAAGTAAAAAGACGAAGGAAAAGGAGTATAAAGAAGGAATTTATACAATTCTCAGGTAGGTACTCGTATTTCTCTTTTGCTTTCAGGAGGTCTTAAGATATTCCCTGGTGCTTCATCGCCAGAACCATTACACAACATAGAACTTAGAGCCGTTCTATCCTGAGTACAACATTGATA
>NW_007476682.1:0-308 GCF_000475195.1 Diaphorina citri
TTAATGATAGGAAATTCTCTCATAAGATGTCCTAACGGATGATTTTTTGTGTTTGTTTACTTTTTTTGGGATTTTTTTCCTTCAGTTTTTCAGAATTTCCAGATCTATTTTCTGAAAGAAAGTGTTTTGCTTATTGCTTTTTTTTAATAGTTTCTTTTTCTATTTTCTGAAAGAAAGCGTTTTGCTGTTTTTTAATTTGAAGACTTTGATCTAAGCTGATTTTCAATACCTACTGTTTAATTACCTACAATGGCTGAAAACTTTGATTCTGAAATTGAGGCCATTGAGTTCCTTGAAGATTTCCAGAG
>NW_007476683.1:0-308 GCF_000475195.1 Diaphorina citri
TAAAGAGGCAAAAGCCTTTAATGCCTTCGGTGGTCAATAGGATGAAAAAGTTTCTCTTCACTTCAGAGAGAAAATGGAGGGCTAAATTTAATGCAACCTATCTATGCCTACAAACCTATAGCTGCCTTTAGAGGACATGGGGAAACAGGTGTTCGTAACAAAAGGTACCTAATAACGCATTATAAAGTCTGAACAAAGATCCCAAATAAAATCTGTATGAAGTCATAAGAAAGCATAAGGTCTCTCTCTCTCTCTCTCTTTTTTTTAATAAGAATACTTTTCATTTATTTACATAAATAAACCATACC
>NW_007476684.1:0-308 GCF_000475195.1 Diaphorina citri
TTATGTAAGTATAAAAGATAATAAGAAAAATCCTACAATGGACACTGAAATTGCATTGATTACGTTAAAACACAATATGTATACATAAATCCGTACATAGATAAGTTAACTATTTATTTGTTCAAGAAATAGCAAGTTTGGGGATGCCAGTCAAAAAGTACCGTGTTGCAGGCTTATTTTTACTTATAAAGCAGATGTACCGTACAATAATCTGCATTCACTCATCTTTTTCACCTTACATAAGTTCAGTTTTCTCTCAAAGTTACATCTTAGGCTCTACATTTGTCATCTCACCTTTGCATTATGCA
>NW_007476685.1:0-308 GCF_000475195.1 Diaphorina citri
AAGACTGACAAGAATAAAATAATCGAGAGATTAAAAAATAAAATAATAATAAATATCTAGGTACAGCTTAAAATGAAGATTTTTTTGTTTAGATAATTTATTTTTTACTATGGATAAAAAAAAAAGTTCTTTTGAGTGTTTAGCTTATTACAGTTTAACAAGAATAAATTTGACACACATGACGAACTCTTGAAACCTGTCCATAACGTATAGAAGAGGACCTGTCTATAAATACAGTCCACTTCAACTGGGAAGTCCGATGACCTTTGGGTGCGCACTCGTCAAAAAATAGCTCGTTGATTAACAAG
>NW_007476686.1:0-308 GCF_000475195.1 Diaphorina citri
GCCACCAATCAAGCCAACTAGGATGGCAGCTTAGGGTACTTGTTCAGAAGTCACGTCAATGGAAAATTGCTACAAAACGGAGATTTCACAATTTGAGCAGTGACCAGTGTTATTATAGGGTTAGGGTAAACACAAAAATGGGCTTTCTTTTTCATTGTCGTGGATTATGAATAATTACCCAGCTTTGATCTCACGACACTCCACTGCTTAGAAGTCAAGACTAAGTTGCTTAGGCTTCGGTGCTTAAGACTGTTGGGTACTTATGAGTTTTTGACACTGACATATGGAATGTGCGTAGATCATTGCGC
>NW_007476687.1:0-308 GCF_000475195.1 Diaphorina citri
TTTTTTTTTTTTTTTTTTTTTTTAATTTGATTTTTTTTTTTTCTTTAACAAATATTATTGTACAAACATTGTGGTATCCTAATTTATATAACTGCGAACTTTTTGAAGATGGTCTTTCTAAATGACAAAAAAAAATAATAAATTAAGGCGAGAAAGAGAGAGAGAAAGAAAGAGAAGGAAAGAGAGAGAGAAAAAGGGAGAAGGAGAGAGAGAGAGAGAGAGAGAGAGAGAGAGACGAAAAAAGGGAGAAGGAGAGAAAGACATGTGCAAGGAATGTCTACGAACATTTGATCTTATTTCGTTATGTG
>NW_007476689.1:0-308 GCF_000475195.1 Diaphorina citri
CCAAAGTTGGAACATCCAACCAACATATTAAGCATACATTGGACCTCTAATCTTTTATGTGATACAGCCGCAGCCCTAATCAGCATTCTTTCAAGATAATCTCATCTAGAAAGGATACAGTAACACTTTGCCTTCCACATACAAGTCAAATAAATAGAAAGCGTATAATACCAGCCTTGCAGCTTCTACTACCACTAATAGAGGGTTACCATGAAACACTCTTATATTACCATGGTAAAAAACCTACTTACATGTTATTATTACGTAAATATTAAATGAATAGCTCATCCTAAAGAGACTCTGGCTAA
>NW_007476690.1:0-308 GCF_000475195.1 Diaphorina citri
AAAAAAAAATGGGGAAAAAAAAAAAAAAAAAAAAAAACCCTGCAGATAAGAACTGTGATAATACCTACCTAATATATTTTCTTTACATTAATATATTGGATGCCAACTAGATGAGCCGATCCACGACTTGAAGGACCAACTTAATACTTGAACCTATCTTGGGAAAATAAATAAAAAACTTATGTTTGGAAAAAGAACTTAGGAAATCGGAACTTCATTTGTGAAAACTTGGAACAGAGAGCTCTTTCTTGCGTGTTGGTTGAGTGGCTTCTGAGCAATTAATTTGGCTACAATTTGATATCGGTTTT
>NW_007476691.1:0-308 GCF_000475195.1 Diaphorina citri
TATTGATATGTATAGGTACACATTGTACTGGTGGAATGAGAGAGACAGAGAGCCCCTTTGATCCTAAATGGATAATAGGTATACATAGGATGTTAGAAAGCCAGACGTTCCAAGAACGAAACCTATCTGTAAAGCTTCCCTCATATGGAAATCTAACATCACAACGTCAAGATGACCCGACTTCCTGTTCAAATATTAGCTTAAAAATATAAATAAATAGAAAATAGAGGCGTGACATGATCTTTAAATACACGAATTACCAATATGTAATGGTGTAGTATGTAAGTTTCTCCAAACGTGTAAGGGGT
>NW_007476692.1:0-308 GCF_000475195.1 Diaphorina citri
CAGGCTTATCACTTTTTGTGCTGGTTAAAAATAATGTATTCACAAATTACCAATCACATTAGTGTCCTTTGATATTTGTCCAAATACAAACACAGTATTGATGGGTCTTGGGTCAATTTCCATTTATTACTTGTGTGTTTTTTTGCACTTTGCAGTTCAATTGCTAAAGGGTAAATTTGTCAAATACCCTCTTGGTGGTTCTGGTGATAACAAATTTTTCATAGCTCAATAGAAGAGTTTTAGTTGGATACTGACAGATCTCACCACAGCTTCAGTGTCCGAAAGAAACCATCTCACCAATGGAGAGT
>NW_007476693.1:0-308 GCF_000475195.1 Diaphorina citri
CATTTTTTTTTTTTTTTTTTTTTTTTTTTTTTTTTTTTTTTTTTTTTTTTGAAAAGGTTTGACAGAGGGAACTGTAACTGCCAAGGTCTTATCGTCCCGAAAGTGAAGAGAGAAGGAAGACAGGATAGAAGAAAGCCAGCCGTTCAGAGACCGAACATTATCCGTTCAGGATAAAATCCGCCCTGGGCAGGAATCGAATCCGCGACCTAGCGCTTACAAGGCAGACGCGTTACCAACCAAGCTAGGCTGGGCTTTCTTTGTTAACTCTAGTTGTATTTCCCTTTTGGAATTTCCCCTTTTCTGAAGCT
>NW_007476694.1:0-308 GCF_000475195.1 Diaphorina citri
ATAGAGAACACCTGACTGAATGAGAAACAGTTGGAACATTAGTGTAGCAGTTTCTTTTTTCTTCAGTCTTAAGTAGATCTACTGCTCTTTAAGGCTTTTTAGCGTCACAAGTCTCCAGAAAACTGATCAGCTGCTTTCTCTATTTTCGGTCTATCTTTCTCTTCGTGTTTAATTTGATGTCCCATTTTTACCTGAGAATGTCTATCAAAGATTCACGCGGACGTGGGTAGTGAAGAGTCATCACAGGTCTTAATGGTAAAGAAAGCATTAAGGTGATGTATCAGACAGGAAACGAAAGAAAGTTATTA
>NW_007476695.1:0-308 GCF_000475195.1 Diaphorina citri
CAAACCTCTTTAAAAAAAAAAAAAAAAATGGACGAAAATTGACAAAACATATACCTAACTAGATAGGTACCTAATATGTATGTACGTATACATATACAATTACAAACACATGGTATAAATTAAATCTGTTGTAAATAATAATTTGTTGTAGGATTTAGAGGCAGATGGTAAATAGGTAGGTATGTCAAAATTTTTTTGCTTTTGGCAGTGACATTAATTAATTAAATTTCTCATTTCAAAACAACTCTACAATAATATCTAATTTATCTAATTATAATATTAATAATGTTACTTTTCTAAATTAAATA
>NW_007476696.1:0-308 GCF_000475195.1 Diaphorina citri
CTGGGATCCTATTACGTTCCATACGTAAGAGCCATAATATTTAAGTATTATGAGAGACCAGCACCGTTTAAGTACGTATTATATTCTGGACAAATACTGGGATTTTGACAGTTATGTCTCTTCAAGTTCTCCAACTCAAAATACGTTTGACCTAAAGTCTCTTTTTTACGACCTTTTTCAACTTTTATACCTACAGCTGGAACTAGATAGACAAAGTTCTTAATGTTTCCTTCTCACAGCACAATGAGATTAGGTTTGACCCTTGAGATGTCACAAATTTCCAGTTTCCAGAGCATTAGTGAATTTTA
>NW_007476697.1:0-308 GCF_000475195.1 Diaphorina citri
TTATGTAAAAAAAATGACCTCTCTGGGATTCGAACCCCCACCCATCACACTTATCACCACAGTAGAGGAGTAAAAATAGACACACCCAACCGCTCGGCCACTAAGACATTTGTTTCTGAGACGCACAAAACTTCTTTATTAATCAACTCGATCGAAAAGTTTGAAAATTTCCCCTAAAAGTCACTTTTTCCTCTCTAGCGGGTCTCCCTTTAGTGCTAAGAAGATGAAACATGAAACCAAGAAAAGGCACTTCTCCTCGACGAGACCTTTCCGGAGACACCTTAACCATCTTCCCACCATTTGTAGAA
>NW_007476698.1:0-308 GCF_000475195.1 Diaphorina citri
TTGATTTTTTTTTTTTTTTTTAGTCTAAATTACATACATATATATAATTCTGAACCATTTAGCCTCGAATTTCCTTCAGTCAATTTTTATTTTATAGACTTTAATTAGGTATGTGTAATATTTGAACAAAAAGAAAACTAAAAGTTAGGTCTACTTTTTTGATGACATTTTTTCTCCGGCGATCACGCTCTAAAATAAATAGAAAAAGTGTTCTTAAAATTTTAGATTTCCAATTTGTGTTTGAAAAGGGGACGTGTAAAGAAAAGAACACCTATTACAGAACACGTGGTTTAATCGTCATATTTGAA
>NW_007476699.1:0-308 GCF_000475195.1 Diaphorina citri
TAGTGAAACAGTCGGTTTTATACGCTGTTAGTAAGAATGAATTTGAATTCACTCTATCCGTTGGTGACTTATACTGTTACTTTGGAATCCTTTATCTAAGTGGTTATGTTCAAGTTCCAAGACGACGGATGTACTGGGAGGAAGGGACTGACTCTCATAACATATTAGTTTCAAACTCGATGAGGAGAAATAGGTTTGACAACATCATGAAGTACCTACATGTTGCTGACAATTCACGGTTGAATAAGAATGATAAGATGGCAAAACTTCGACCCATGATGAATGAGATCAGCAATGCTTGTTTGAAA
>NW_007476700.1:0-308 GCF_000475195.1 Diaphorina citri
CCCCCCTCTCTCTCTCTCTCTCTCTCTCTCTCTCTCTCTCTCTCTCTCTCTCTCTCTCTGTCTGTCTCATACCATTGCGAGTGTCGCTGTGTTCGAGCGAAGTAAAAATAAAATTTTATCTATCCCTCCCGTCTTCTCCTGTTTCACATTCTCCTCTATCCCTCTCCCTCCCCTCTTGTGCCATATTCTGCCTCCCCTCTCCCTCTTTTTCTTCCCCCTCTTCAGTATACACAGAATATATTCTAATGCTAGTACCCACTATCAGGGGCCAGTGCCGAGTTCTGTATTTTCCATTTGGAAAATAACCA
>NW_007476701.1:0-308 GCF_000475195.1 Diaphorina citri
ATACAAGACAAACTATTAAAAGATGTTAAAACTTGCTTGATACCATTAGACCATTCAAAGAACACGCTACAAACGAAACCGAATGTATGGAAAGTAAAGGAACTGTTCCTCACAATAGTCACAATCTTGAATTTGTGTTTAAGAAATTTTGTAGAAAAAATTATACAAATCCTATATCTCTGTTGTAAAGTTACAAACTAAATACTCGACTAGACATTTATAATTGGATGCATCTCCATCTCTAACTTTAGTTTCAAAGAAGTCCAGTTGAAAAATGACACTTTTAAAGGTGCAAAGTACTTGACTAC
>NW_007476702.1:0-308 GCF_000475195.1 Diaphorina citri
CGGGGTACCTACCTTCTGTGTAACATGTTTAGCCTAGACTCTAGACGGAAAGGAAAAGGATCTTTGGATTTTTTTCTTTTCCTCCATGACCTCTAGATCCCAAGATAAATTATACATGGACTACATGGTGTATATTGTATAATTATGTAGCTGTAAAAAATAACATGATGAAATATGGAAGTACTTATAACTACTTACTTTAGCAACTTTCAGTAGCAACTAGCAAATCGTTTAGATATTTAATTTAATTATAACTTATCTTCCAGGGGAAGTTTAGTGGTAGCAACTTTTTTTTTTTTTTAAGCAAT
>NW_007476703.1:0-308 GCF_000475195.1 Diaphorina citri
TTTCCTTCGTCATTTGAGTTCTGATGTTTTTACATGATAATTTTCCTCCCCATCTTCGATGAACATTTCACGTCATTGTCAGTGACCGTGTTGTCAGAAAAGCTCAGTTAGTTTTCTCTGCTAAACCTTTTCCTGAACTTGTAGACAAAACCGTTATGTCATTCATTGACGGTACTAATTTGTTCAGAATGAATTGGTTCTGTATCGCAAAATATCCGCTTAAACATACCTACACACATAACTGCTCAAAAACACACATCCGACATCGTGATTTACCCCCCATACCCAAGTCTCGGTGGGTTTTCGCC
>NW_007476704.1:0-308 GCF_000475195.1 Diaphorina citri
ACGCGAGCCGGAACTATTGAACGCGAGAGCTGCTAGGGGGGAGTCGTGTGCCGGGATCATGGTCTTGGCGTGCTGCGAAAGAGAAGAAGAAATTTTTTTTTTAAAAAAAACGAGATATTTATAATTATGTATGTCTAATTTGTCTAATACCTGCTACACTTTGATGCTAAACATAGGAGTAATTATTCAGAAGCTACGACAGTGAAAAACAAAGCTCCTTTTGGAGTTTCAACCTAACCCTATAATAACACTGGTCACTGCTCATTTGTAACAGCTCCTTTTTGTAGAAATTTCTCATTGACAAGACT
>NW_007476705.1:0-308 GCF_000475195.1 Diaphorina citri
GCTAGGTACAATTAAACTTGCTTTTATCCCAATGTTAGGTATTCAAAAAAATAAACCCTTGTTCTTTAGGGCATTTTTCATCGATATTACCTTGCTTTAGAATGTTTTATCAACTTCAAGTAGGCATACTTATTCGAGTGAGTCCAAATAAAACTAGGAACATACCTGAAACAAAGAAGAAAATCATATCGAATCAAATAATGTGTCAAAATCAATTTTTTTTTTTCTAACTAAAATTAAATAATTACACCTATGTAAAGTATCTATCTAACCAAATGTTTAAAAATATACGTACATAAAATGCTCAA
>NW_007476706.1:0-308 GCF_000475195.1 Diaphorina citri
TTCGGAAGAAAAAATTGCTGAAAGAGACGTGCGGCCAGCGGCCTTTGAGTTAGGCTTTAGACTCTTTACATATACTCTATGGCCCGTGGTCACAGTGAGTTTCTGCACATTTTTGCACTATACAAAGTTAAAGAATGTCATTTTGTATAGATCAGTATAGAATAGTTCTTAGCCGTTCACTGCAGTCACCCCGAGCAGTCAACGTCAAAAGAATATTGACATTTCAAGCGGATAACCCTACGAACTTGACGAGTTATTGTTAAGCGCTAGGTCGTCAGTTCGATTACCACCCGGGGCAGATAAAGTAC
>NW_007476707.1:0-308 GCF_000475195.1 Diaphorina citri
TAGTTTATCTCGAAATTCTCTAATCACTACGAGGGTTCAGCGATATAGGATTCTGCATCAGAGATATAGAGAGTTCACTCTTCCTAATTTAGGCAACATGTTAGTCATTATATCGAAAAAATCCCCACATGACTGTACACTTGTACAGTCGAACTTGGATCATGGAGAACTTAAGGGACTATTTTAGGTGCTTCTTCGTCTTCTTTGTTGTTGTTGTTGTTGTTGTTGTATAGCGGCTTCAGCTGTAGCCGAATGGTGATGGCAGAATAAAGAAAGGATATCTTTCTTTCTGCCATACACCGAGGTAA
>NW_007476708.1:0-308 GCF_000475195.1 Diaphorina citri
TAATTTAATAATACTCAAGTCCTGAGAGATTTTGAAATACATACATACTGTAATAACTATATTCCTTTTTTTATATATGTTGTGTATGATGGTGGTTTCGAACCAGTGTATTTCGGTTTTCCAATATCCAATATTGGCTAGAGTGAATTGATTCAATCCTCAGTCTTGGTTTTCGCTCTGGTGAGTCTTCACAAAATAAATTTGTTCCAATGTTCTATTTTCAAAGTGATTTGCAACGGTTTACAATATTTTTACGAGCAAACGGCCATGATAACGCCGCGCCGGAAAAGCAGGTAGCTATGTTCCTT
>NW_007476709.1:0-308 GCF_000475195.1 Diaphorina citri
GGACGACTCATCATAATATGAATCTTTCGTTTGACCTGCCGTGGTCACGCTTGCCTGGTAAACAGGAGGGTGTGGGTTCAATCCAAGCCGAGGTATGGGATTTTGCCCCCCTGAAATTCGAGAATTTGATGACAATACAGTAGAACCTTGATTATTTCAAGTCTCTATTACTCCATATCTCCAAAATCTTTTTGGGGTCATGGAGATAACACCAAAATCAGTTTTTTTCTATTTCATCTTTCAAAGGACATCGTAGAAGCCTGAGTAGAAGGATTTCCTGAGATTGTTGAGATTTTGGGATGATTTTA
>NW_007476710.1:0-308 GCF_000475195.1 Diaphorina citri
GTTAGCTGTTCTCCTTCCTGTTTATAGTCCCACAGCCAGACGCTAGTCTTCTCTCTGTTTAACGTCCCCTAGCCAGACTAGGTCCCTTAGGTAAACAAGATTAGAGATCGTTTCTACGATTTCATTCACACGGCTTTATAAGTAAATTCCTATCCTGTCCTTCTTCTCATTTGTCTTTTAGGTTTCGGGACGATAAGACCTCCACAGTTACTATTCCCTCTATCGAACCCTTTTTTCGGTGCTTCATAGAGCTAAAAACTACAAGCTCAGGAAAGAGTTTTTAAAAGTTATACCTAAGGTAATACCTA
>NW_007476711.1:0-308 GCF_000475195.1 Diaphorina citri
ATTTTTGCAAAGTATCCTAAAATAAGAATTTCCGAAAGAAGCAAGTCAGGGTTCAGATATTTTTAAATCCGCGGACCAGATGCACCTACCACGTCATATCATCAGAAAATAGTACTGTTGTGCTCAGTTAAAGTCGGAAAGAGGGAACATCTTCCTCAAAAGAGTTCTTTCGTAAATTGGACTAGGTACTTACCATATCTAGTAGTAACTCCCCTACATCTCCTACTACAGGAGACTCCTTCCTCTTGAGTTTCATGCTATTGTTAAATGTGGAGTGTATGTCCAGCATTTCCTCCAGGTTAGCAAAC
>NW_007476712.1:0-308 GCF_000475195.1 Diaphorina citri
TCCGTGTAAATCATTTAAATAAAAAACATATTAAAATAGTGTGGATTCAAACTGAATAATATATTTGTCTTAAAAGCTCTCCAATAGTACTTAGTTATGCTATTATTGATTCTCTTTCTTCACGAGACGCTCTTTTCGGTAGTTCTACAATTTCTGGTTGACTAGTTGACACTACAGTAGCTCATTTGATTATAGTGTGGCTCCTCTGCCTAGTTAGATGATTAGATGACATGTTTAGATTAGAAAGATTTTGTAAAAGACATAAATATTGTATATTATTGAATCAATCGAGGACTTGGACTTCCTCT
>NW_007476713.1:0-308 GCF_000475195.1 Diaphorina citri
AGCATACACAATTGGATAAGGACAGGAGTAGTTCGAATAATCCTCAATGGCTAGTAGGTACTTATGCAGGAACACGAGCCAAATGAAATAAACATAGTGGTCATCATTACCAGCTGCTGAAAAGCAGGATATTGGTTCTATGTTGTAATATACAAATTGGTTCCGGCTTTACAGTAGCTGATATGGTCATTATGGTCACACTTGTTTGTCTCCAAGAGTAAACGAAAATCAAGGGTAGCTGAAAAAGTGCATGCAAATTAGGGACCAAAGGAATAGTACAACATAAGAAGAAAATGGAAAGTTTATTT
>NW_007476714.1:0-308 GCF_000475195.1 Diaphorina citri
TTTTGGGTTCAGTGTGATCAGTCCTAAGTGCCCGGATAATATTCGGGTATAACCCGGGTCAAATCATCAGCCCTATTTAATTACAATTGGAAAATTTCTTAAACTTCATTGCAGAAGGGAACTTACAGGGTGTACCTACAAGAATTCACACATATCAGGATGTGATTCTCCCTTTCTTCTTGTGGAAAGGACTGAATGGGCCAAGAATTTTCTTCTTCACCTTTCCCAGGTTTTACGGGGCCGGCGTTTTTAGTCAGCTTTTTGCAGTCATACCTAATTTGGTAATCTGAATTGTTCAAGAATATTCT